>NW_020229456.1:38908-116061 GCF_003227725.1 Camponotus floridanus | reverse complement strand
TCACAACGATAGAGTGTAAGTCCTTGTACATATTTGTATATAGATTTCTGTACATATTAGTGTTAATTCTAGGTTTAGGTTTTCTATAATTAAATACGATCGCCCCTGTTTTACCAGGAGCAATCTGAAGTCCAAGTTGATGGATTCTAAGGAGTACTCGACTCACTTGTAAATTTATTCGAGCTCTAGCTTCCTCAATTGTTGAAGCTTTCGTGAGGACCAGTGTGTCATCAGCATATCAATAATTATGCTGTTTCTTTCCGTTGGAGTGCGCAACACACTGTCATAGGCAATGTTCCACAGGGTCGGTCCGAGGACCGAACCCTGCGGAACACCAGCCGTTACTTTTCTGACTCGTATTTGATTGTCCATTGTCGAGTATATAATCTCGCGATCCGAGAGGTAATTATGAATTATCTTTTGTATGTAGCTTGGGAATCCTCTTTCGTAAAGAGCCTGTTTGATGTTACCCCATTTAATCGCGTTGAAAGCGTTGGTAACGTCCAAGCTCGCACCAATTACAATTTCGTGATCTCGACGAGCGTCTAGAACATATTCGCCAACTATTCTCAATGCATCACAAGTCGACATTTTCTTCCGAAAGCCAAATTGGCTAGCTGAGAGGTTAGATTCTGGGTGTGTCTTCATCCAGTCTCTAATACGCTCGTCTATTATCCGTTCTAGGATTTTGCCGAGTTCGTTTAGGAGACAAATAGGACGAACTTTAGGATTCAAGACATCTAGATCTCCTTTAGGAATAAGGATCAAAAGTGAGCTCTTCCAAATTTTTGGAAATTCTCCTTTCTTAAGATATACCGTATAGGTATGCCGAAGATGTTCTAAGAAAGGATTGGGCAGATGTTTTAAGAACATTGCCTTGATCCCATCTCTACCGGGGGCTTTATTGGCACTGGAGGACCTGCGCAAGGCAGTGCACAGTTCCTCCATGCTTACTGAGTACTCGTTTTTCCATACATCATCTTCCGATAGATTGATGTTATCCGTATTCCATAAGGGATCTGCAGGAAAAAGTCTATCGATAGTATTTTCCAGGATTCTAGGATCCAGCATTTCAGATATGCATGGATTGGACCTTCGAATCTTCTTTAACACGATCCTGTACGGTAATCCCCAGGGATCTTTTTCGATCGTTTCAATTAGATCTTTCCACGCTTCAGATTTTGCGCGCTTGATTGCATTTCTAAGTTTTTTCTTACACAATCGATAAAACTCTTCGTATTCCAGGATATCGTTTGCTGATCTTGTATGTCTTGCTTTGGCACGCTGCCAATATCGTCGAGCTACTAAACATTGTCTCCTCAACTCTGCTATGTCGGCATTCCACCAATATGTGGAAGTTTTCCGCTTGGATTTAGCCCTAGGCATTGCAAAGTCACAGGCATCCGTTATGGTGTCTTGGATCCACTTCGCTGATAGGGTGGTTTCCATCAAATGGGTCAATCCAATACTCTTCCATTCTAATGCTTCTTGGAATTTGTCTTTATCGAATTTTTTATATGCCCATTTGACATGGCTCTGCTTTTTCCGAGTATTACTCGAAGTGTGACTCATATTTATCGTATATAAAATATATTTGTGGTCCGAGAAGGTTTCTTCGTCTAATACCACCCAGCCACTGATCGTTGAGCTGAGCGCAGAGCTCGACCAAGTAAGGTCCACAATCGACCTTCCCTGAGATCTCACGCAAGTGGGTTGCGTGCCTGTATTGACGAGGATGAGTCCATAAGAAGCGCTCCAACGTGCCAGACGGTCTCCTCTAGAGTTCGTTAGTGAACTACCCCACAACATTGATTGTGAATTAAAATCACCTCCGATCAGTAATTCAGAGTTTGTCATATCGGCGCACTCACTAAGCTCGTCAAGAAATTCCTCGTACGTTTCGTCGTCACAGTTCGGAGAAATGTAGCAGGAAATTATTAAGATATCCTGCCACAGCACAGCTACTAGGAAGCGCCCAATTTTCTTAATAATACCAATGCAAGGAGCATATTGTGTATTATAGTGTATGGCAGCCGTTCCCGTCTTATTGACTACCCATGTAGGATCGAATGGGATTTGATAAGGTTCCGAGATGATTGATATGCCGACTCTATGCTCTAATTCTGATTGCATGAGTAAATCTTGTGCGGCTCGACAATGATTCAAGTTGATCTGTAAAAACTTAGTCATAGATATATTGTACATATGTAAATAATGTAAATAGTAGAAATAATGGATTGCTGTATTCTGTATATATTTGTGGGAATTTAGTCCCGCAATCCATTAAATCTCTTCCATTACAATCTCGTCTGTCCTCCTTTCAGACGGATTAGTCGGTAAGTCAGTCTCATCTGCAAGATTAGAAGATACTTCCATTGGTATAGACTGATTTTGTAAGTTATTTACAGACGTCTTCTCTACTTTGTTAGAAGCCGTTGTCCTACTAGATGTAGGTGGAGCAGCTACACACTTAGCTGAGCCCATACGATGATTGTGCTCTCTGCCTAAGTCCAGACACATCATGCATCGGACTTGATTTTTACAGTTAGATACAAAGTGCTCAGTACTGCCACACCTAAAACAACAGCCAGTGTGATCTTTATTTGATTTGCAATTAGCTCGCACGTGACCCAGTTGCCAACACCGATGGCATTGGATTGGACGCTTCTTCAGAGCCTCCACTTTAACCGTGGACCATCCAATTGGTAGTTTTTTCTTTTCCACTAATGTAATTGCAGCGGTTTTGGGGCACTGGACCCATATGACGCCTGCCCCGCCTCTCGTACGTCCGATTTTGCCGGCTCGGATTTCACTCAATTTACAATTGCCTATGGTCGATATAGCTTCCATAACCTCCTCCTTAGAAATGGACTCATCCATGCCGATGAGCTTGATTTCCCCGTTAATATTGGGGCGCGACACGTAGGCTTCTTCTTTGAGGACATGTTGGATTTCTCTTGCCAATCGATCGGCCTTAGCGGCATTATCAGGCCCATTTATTTCAATTATGGCGTTGCCACTGATACCTCTTCTAACTTTGGGCATTTGTATACCTAAATCTTGTATTGAAATTTCTGATCTTATCCGTTTCAGCGCATCGGCGTATGAGAAATCGGAGGCTGCTCCTTTTAAGCTTATTGCTGCTGTCTTCGGTAGTCTTTTCCTCTCTGCACGCGGTGTCATTTTATCTTTTTGCCTTTTCTGTGCTTTACCATTTTTACCTACAGTCGTCCACGGTTGTTCTTGTGGAGGCTGGTTTTGTCTGGGTTCAGCGGCTTTCTTTTGTTGCTGCTCTCTCCTAGGAGGTTTGATCTGAACGTTGCTGATCACTTTAATGTCCATGCGTTTGGTTTTGACGTTTGCATTGTCATCCTTCTTGTTGGAAAAGACCATACTCGGTATTTCCTTGTGTATGGACGCCGACTCGCTACGCATAGGAATAGCCAGGGATTTTCCCTGGATTGGGGGTCTATATGCCCAATCGTTGGGGAGTGCTCCTGTTGGAGGTACCGGATTACCAGATAAAGGCGGCCAATCTTCCTCCAGTCTCTTATCAATTGGCGGTGTTACGCGGGAGTTGATCCGAGAGGTTGATCCTTCCCTGCTACTCTTTTGTATATACTTTTCATTCTCTCTCTTTCCTGTATATACTTGTACATATTCATTGTCTTGCGTATTTTTACTTTCATACTCATTTTGTATATACTCATTTTGTACATTTTCATCGTCATTTTTAGTATAAGTTTCTTTTCCAATGCTGCGTCTGATTTCCTGGAAGGAACGTCGCATTTCCAATCTGATGCTTCTGTTTTCTTGACGCAGCTCCTTAATAATTTCTTGTAACTCGCTTATCTCTCGTTTGCGTCTTTCCTCCTCTTTTTTCTTCTCCTTCATTTCGTGGAGGAGCTCATCGATTTTACTTTGCAGGACCTGTGGGTCACCCACATGTTCTGCTCTTTCCTGGAGTGCGCGTATAAAGTTACCAAGTGCTTGTGTCCTTTTGCGCAGTTCGCCGCTAAGTCCTCCCTGTAGGCGGCCGCTTTTAGTGCGGATAACTTCGATCGCCTCCAGATATTCAAGCGCCAAGGCGCTAATATCTGACGCAGTCATGCTGCTTAGTAACTCCTCTTCAACTTTATCTGGAGCCTTACCAGTTTTCTTCATAACTTCCTGTTCCATTAGGATGGGATCTACTGCGCGAACTTTCCTGCGCGGTCTGCCGACTGTGCGTTTGCTTTCGTTGTCTGTGCCAGATGGCTCATTTTCCACATTAGAGCAACTTGGGTCCTGATTACCCTCAATCAGACTGGACTGTGACGGTTTACCGATAACCTTTTTACGCATAGATTTGGGACGAGCCTTGTTTTTATTTTTGTCCCGATCGGAGGCACTATCATCCAGGGAATCAGTGTCGACCCTTCGACACATTTTCCTCTTGAACGCGATTCTCTCAGGTACCATTTCTTCATCGTTATCCGAGATAACTGGAATACTAGGAGCTGTAACATTTGCAGTCCGTTCCTCTTCTTCAATAATGCCGACCCAACTCTGGGGTTCCAGAGAGGGTTCAGCATTGAGTGGTTTGTCAGGAGACGGCTCTCCGACAATAGCCGTTTCGGCACTCATAAGTCTGTGTGAGGCAGGTTCGTTGCCACAGATGGCAACACTGCAGGATGCCGAAGCATCTCCGACTACCACAGAGTTCATTGCGGCAGTAGCCAATTCCCTCGTGTCGCCTACCGCTGTCAGCACGAGTGGCCCATTGTCCGATGAGGACACCGCCGAGGCTGGGACAATACCCCGGCCGGCGCCCATCCCTGCCATATCCGACCTGACTGGGATCGTAGTGATCGTTTCCTTTTGTTGCTCGTTCATGATGATTTTTTTTTAATGGTGGTTTTTAGGGAACCACCAAAAACCCAGGGGGTTTAAGGAAACCCCCCAGAACCATCACACGCACATACACACACACATGCACTCACCAGGAATTGGAAAATGGGACAATGGAAAGGAAAAGGAGGAAGGGTCAACCTAACCTAACCTAACCTAACCTAACCTAACCTAACCTAACCTAACCTTTTTTTTTTTTTTTTTTTTTGTTTAACGACGGGGAAAATGCATTACGCAGACCCCCCAAGGTGCAATCGGCGCACCAGGGGGGGTACTGTGGGACTCCCCGGCCCTTGGGAGAGGCTAGTCCTCTCCCTCGGTGTGCAATGCCAGGTATACCCACTAAAAACCCCGTCGTGCAGCCACCCGTGCTGCTATGCCCAGTCCCGGGTCCAGGTACTTAACAATACCCCGGAGACCGGGCAGCCCAGGCCATTCAAGGCCCCCTCCTCCCTGGGGTGCCGCTACCCCAGTCTCCTACCGCTGGAGGAGCGGAAAGAGCGATTCACTGGGTTTTGAATCGCTCCCTCCGGTCCTTCCTCTTCTTCGCCGGAGCCAATGGCAATGGCGGGGATAACACCGCCACACCATCGGCCAACCTCTCTCCAGCCGGTTCATACTGGCCGTGCTGGGCGAAGGGAGACCGCTGCGCGGCCGTCCTCTTTAATGAGGACCTGGTCGTCATGCGACTCCCTCCGCCACCCGTCGAGGGGCCTTTTTCCGGGAGAGATGGAGAGGCACCCTCCTGGGTCTCCCCCCCCCCTCCCGTAGGCCCTGCTGGGGTAAGGGTTTCGGGGGGTTCCGCCCCACAGGGGCCCCCCTTACTCCCCTCACCGGACTTCTCTGAAGGCTCCGATGATGCAGCCGCCTTGGCCTTTCGGGCCTTGGCCGCCGCGGCATTGAGCCTGGCCAACCTCCTCTGGGCGGCCCTCGCGCCAGAGACGCAAGTCTCGGCCGACCCTCCCCCAAGGGAATGCAAGGCGGGGAGGCCCAAGTCCGAACAAAGCGGACAATTGGGCCTCACCGCCTCGCACTTCTTCGTGAAATGGGAGCGGTCGCCGCACCTATGGCAGCGACCGCTCCTGTCCACTCCTTTACAGAGGGCAACTCCATGCCCCACCTCTAAGCATCGGTAGCACCGCATCCGGCGGGCCGGCAACGGCGTAGCCGTGGGCCTGGCCCACCCGATGCGGGGCAACCCCTCCTCCAAGATTTTATTTGACACCGCCACGGGGCAGCGCAACCAGACCGAGGCCACCCTGTCGGGGCGTCGTGAGACCTCCCCAACAGCGAGATCCTCGACCCGACAGCCCGCCATCCCCGCGACAGCGTCAATGATCTCTTCCTTGGTGACCGAGTCGTCCAGCCCACGAAGGCGCAACTCCGCGCGCTTCATGGGCCGGGCGACCCGGGCACCCGGTATGTCTCCCGCGACTCGCTTCGCCGAAGCGAAGACTCCATCGGCAGTGCGATGGCCCTCCTCCCCAGGAAACTGGAGAAGAGTGCCACCACACTGCGCCTTCTTGATCCGGACCGATGATAAGCCGGTAACACCGTCCGTGGAGGCGGCTATCCTCGACCTCCTGAGGAACTCGTCCATGGAGGCCTCACACCCCGGCGCAGCAGACAGCAGAACTGCCTGCGTCCGAGGCTCCCTAACCACCCCAGGGGTGACCTTCTTTTTCTTAGGCTGGGGTTTCTTACTCTTGACGACGTCCTCTTTATTAGGAGGGCGCCGTCCCCCAGCAGGATCCACGGCCAAATCTTTGGCCGTGCCCTTTTTCTTCTTCCTCTTCTTCTTCCTCTTCTCCCCCCGTATGGGGGGAGGAGGGGCAGAAGAAGCAGCCTTCTCCATTGGCGCCACGGGCGCCGCACTCTTCCCCGCCCCTCGCCTCACCACCTCACTCCACGAGGGGGCAGGGCGCTGGGCAAGAACCTCCAACATGGGGGGAAGCATTTTCCCCAAGACCCGCTCCACCATCCCCTCGATCATTTCGAGAGGCATGGAGGGGTCAGTCGACGAGGTCTCGGTGGGCAGATGCAATCCGCTCCGAGGAGGGGGGTCCGTCCGGGGGGGGATGTCGCCCCCGGCAAATCCTCCACCTCCATCTGCTCCCCACCCGAGTCCGACAAGAAAGTCGGAGTCGGACGGGGGGGAGGGGACTGAGGTCGCTCAGGGGGTCGCTCAGACCGGGAGACCACAATCTCCTTAGCCCTGAGGAACTTGATCTCCTCCTCCAACTCGCGTATTTTGTCCCGGGACTCCCCGAGAAGCCGGCACGAGGCTTGTAGCTCGCATCGAGTCTTCTCGAGGGCCCCGGCCTCTGGATTGCTCGCCGCGCAAGTAATTGCGCGGGTAAAGAGCAATTTGGAGGCAGCAACAGTACGCCGCGAAGAACGCCGGAGCTCCTTTTTGAGCGTACCCTTCAAGGAGCCCGACCGGTCCGCAACGCGCTCCACGGCCTCCATTCCATCGAGCACGATGCCAAGGAGGTCGTCCACTGTTTCCCCAGTGAACCCCCCCTGCCACTCGTCAGCGGAGGGGACGCCCCCCGCGGTGGCTCCAAAGCTCACTTCGAAGCGTCCCGCGAGGACATCCCGCTCCGCCTGCACCTCTTGGAGCTCCTTCTTGAGGAGCGCAATCTCCGCTTTGAGGGCCCCCGACCCCACGTGCTCCCCCGTGGTAGGAGGACGACCCCTCGACTTCTTCGTTTGCCCCCCGTGGGCCAGGGCATAATTTGTGTCCGATGACGCGTCGGAGAACGGCGTCATGTCACCGGCGCCCTCAACCGACATGCCATCGGACGATTCCTCCTCAGAAGACTCAGCGATGTTGGCCTTCTTCTTCTTTTTCGAGGACAGGGGTCCGGGTTTCTTAAAATCAGAATCCCGGGCCGCTGCCCTCACACCCGACGGACCCGGCTGATTTGGGTCTGGACCCCTATTAGGATCCGTAGGTGGGCTGGAACGCCCAACGTCCTCCTTCTCGTTAGCGGATAGGTGTCTCCGCAATCCTCTTCCTAGAAGAGAGGAGATCGTATCTTCGCCCCTGGTGCTCTCCTGAGACACCAGGGGTGGCCCGACGTCGGATGACGACGAGGAGGGGGCCGGGACAATACCCCCCGCACTCGCCGGGCCCTGGGGGTCCGAATCCCCTGAGCCGGTAACTTCTTTTTCTTTAGTCGTACTCATCATAGTTCTAAAGAGTTTGGTTTTCTGTCGGGGTTTTCCTTCCCTTAGGACACGCCGTCCAGAGGCTCACGGGCTGTCCAGACCGGGTTTTTATTCGAGGTTTTCCTTCCTCTAGCCACCGGGATGGTAGGCCCTGACAGTGCAGGGTCATCCCTAACGGTCGTGGCCGACCGGGCGATTGAAGTCAGGGCCGCCTACCCCTATGCGCATCAGGCCAAGGTGCCCGGAGGGAGCGCAACCCCCCTTCTCGTGATGTCCGCCCACGACGACTTCGGATTACTCGCATACTCGCTACTCACGGCCCGAGGGCCGCTTTCGTTTTCGTTTTCATCCGAAGCCGCCGCCTACAGCGAACACCACGAGGAAGTGCAATGGTGCGCTCTTAGACCCCTCAACCCGAAGGAAGAGGGGAGCTCCTCCACCACGACAAGGTGGCGCACCATCGGAGGAGTGCACCCTTCAAAGAGGGCCGAAAACAGGGTCCGGATCGCTACGGGTCCCCTCGGAGACCACGCACGTCGGCCACCCTGCCCACTAGTTTTATTCCCCCTCTGCCGGGGGACCACCTCTGGTGGTGTCCCCCCAGGTGTCCAGCCACCCGGGGGGACCCAGATGATTCGCGTGTGCCTTCGCGTGTTTTAGAGTGGGGTAAGGCAGGCCCCCACTAGGTAGACTCCTGTGTTGAGAGATGTGCCTTCCTCTCGACCGAGCTCCCCTCATTTTAATGGAGGGGCCCACTCACCTAGGCAGAATCGGCAGAGAAGTATCTCGTCGACTACTACTCGGGGCGATGCCCTCCCCGGCGTTTGGTCGACGGTCCCGCTCGATCGCTAGGCCGGCACACCGCCCGTTCAGGCACTAACCATTTGACCGAGGTGATCACATTGGAGATACACCTCGGCACCGCATATGCCTCCGCGTTTTCCGGCTGGAGGAAGGCATACCCCACCTTGTGGATGAAAGGCTTGGGACCACCCAAGTCTGCTGATGTTCCCGGGTCCCACCGACCCTATCCGTATGAGCACCCAAGTACCCGCTGAGCCCAAGAACCGAAGTTCCCCGGTTCCACCGACCCTATCCGAATGGAGACCTACAGACCCAGCAAAGCACTAAAGGGACACCAGCAGACCATTACAATGGTCCCCTCACCCTCATCAACCCTTCCCGTGTCCCTGCATCCGCCTTTTTATACAGGAGGAATGCAGACTCCTGTTGAGATATGTCAGCCTCGGGGTCAGCGACCCGTCACTTGACATGTCTCGCCACTCGACGGCATCCGTGACTCGAAATAAGCGTGCATCCGATTTTTCCGGAGGGTGATGCACTAACCCTCGCTGCATCTCCTACCCGACGCGAGCTAACCTGAAAATAAACCCTGAAAAGAGAAAAAGAGTATTAGCTTAAAACTAACTTACAACTAACTTAAAATTAACTTAACACTAACTTAAACTAACTTAAAACTAACGAAAACAAAAAACGCTGAATTGATCTCATCGCAGATCAACCAGCACCGGACGCCTCCGTGTTTTTCAAAGATGGGGGAAGGCGCACCCCACTCTGTGGATGAAAGGCTCGGGAGCATCTGTCCGCTTCAGCTTCCTCGGGTTCCACCGACCCTATCCGAATGGAAACCCTATGACCCGCTTGAGCCCAGGAACCGAAGTTCCCCGGTCCCACCGACCCTATCCGAATGGGAACCTCCGGACCCAAGCGAGCCAGAAACCTTAGCGGAGGTTTCGATGCTCCCCTCACCCTCATCGACCCTTCCCGTGTCCCTGCATCCGCGTTATTAGACAGGAGGAATGCAGACTCCTGTTAGCCCCCGTGACTCGAAGTAAATGTGCATCCGAATTTCCGGAGGATGATGCACAACCCTCACCTCACCTCCCGCTTTCGCCGCGAAGGTGGGCATCCTACCCGCAACAAAAAGAGCTACCGCGAAAACGAAAACAAAAAACGCTAAGTTGATCTCATCGTAGATACAACCAGCACCGATCGCCTCCGTGTTTTTCAAAGATGGGGGAAGGCGCACCCCACTCTGTGGATGAAAGGCTCGGGAGCATCTGTCCGCCTCAGTTCCCCCGGGTTCCACCGACCCTATCCGAATGGAGACCCTGTGACCCACTTGAGCCCAGGAACCGAAGTTCCCTGGTCCCACCGACCCTATCCGAATGGGAACCTCAGGACCCAAGTGAGCCAGGAACCTTAGCGGAGGTTGCGATGCTCCCCTCACCCTCATCGACCCTTCCCGTGTCCCTGCATCCGCGTTATTAGACAGGAGGAATGCAGACTCCTGTTAGCCCCCGTGACTCGAAGTAAATGTGCATCCGGATTTCCGGAGGATGATGCACAACCCTCACCTCACCTCCCGCTTTCGCCGCGAAGGTGGGCCTCCTACCCGAAGTTTCTAAACCCGCCTCCCGGTAGAGGCGGCTTGTGCAGCAGTGTCCCAATCGAGATACCAATGTCTCGGTCGAGACACCACCGCACCCGGCTGCCTACGTTTATTTATACAGGGGTGGGCAGGCCCCCTGTCGCCGACGTGCAACGCCGACTCCTAACCCGTGTCCCCGCCTCCGCGTTTTTTATTTAAAGCGAGGGGAGGCGGACCCCCGCTTGCGGTATGTTGACCGGTGGATTCAAGTGGGTCTTCCACAGGAACCCATCACCCAACATAACCACGCCATACGGGCACACGTGACTCGAGTTAAATGTGCATCCGGTTTTCCGGAGGGTGATGCACCACCCCTCAACCTCATCTCCCGCTTGAAGAGCGGAAGATGGGCTTCCTACCCGGGAGAAGCTCCGCCTCCACGTGGAGACGGTGTTGTGCTGTGTTGTTTCCATCGGGAAACACTATCGTGCTTCGCGACGGAAGTCAACACTGCACCCGGCTGCCTTCGATTTTTTATACAAGGATGGGCAATCCCCCTGTTGCCGACGTGCGACGCCGGCTCCTTCCCGTGTCCCCGCCTCCGGATTTTTTATTTAAAGCGAGGGGAAGGCGGACCCTTCGCTTGCGGTATGTCAGCCTCCAGGTACCGTAAACACAGTACCCTTCACCTGACATAAGGACCGCTCCACTCGACGGTTCCCGAGACTCGACATAAGTATGCCTCCGATTTTTCCGGAGGGTGAGGCACCAACCCTCTTGAAAGCGAGCCGCGACCCGAAGACTCTACTGCCCGGTGGCCAAAAAGATGGTGGATTTCCGCGTCTCTCCGAGGAGAGACCCGAACTCCACCCACACACACACACTCACACATGCACACACCATTCACACACAGAGGAACCGCCACCGAGATAATCCCCGCCTCTGGCCCGGCAGGTGACAAAGTCACCTTACCAGTCCTTCGGGCGAGGGTCCCGGCCGGTTCCCGTTTTTCCCCTTTGAGGGACGCTTCACGGCGGGAGCACCCGCCGATCCGCCACCTCATCCCCCCTGCGGGAGCACCCACACAAGTTACGGGCGGAGAGCTAGGCTCCCCCTACAGTGCCGTACCACTGGGCGATTGAAGTCAGGGCCGCCAACCCCTTCCAGCGAACGAGACTGGTCCGCGGCAGCAGACCTCATCTCTATGGAGTCGCTGGGCTCCATCTGCACCCAAAGCCGGGTACCGTGCTATTTGAAAGCGGGCGCCACCCCGAAGAAAGTAGAAGTTGAGACCCTGGGACAATCGGTCGAGGAAGAAGGATGGGAGGTTTAGGATGGGTTGGAAGAAAGAATGGGTTGGGTGTTCTTCCACCCGTAACAGCCCCATTGTGCCGGGTTTGGAGTCAGGGTTTTCCTTCCCCTATGCGCATCAGGCCATAAAGCCCGGAGGGAGCGCAACCCCCCTTCTCGTGATGTCCGCGCGGCGGCTTTGGGCTACTCTCATACTCACTACTCACGGCCCGAGGGCCGCTTTCGTTTTCGCTTTCACCCGCCACCACCGCGACGAACACCACGAGGAAGTGCAATGGTGCGCTCTTAGACCCCTCAACCCGAAGGAAGAGGGGAGCTCCTCCACCACGACAAGGTGGCGCACCATCGGAGGAGAACCTAACCTAACCTAACCTAACCTTTTTTTTTTTTTTTTACAAGGGGAAATGCATTTACGCATCCCCCCGCCAAGTGGAATTGGCGGGGGGTATGCGGGACTCCGGGATAAATCCCGACTACCCGCTAAAACCCCTTGGTTGTCTCCTTCAGCGCACAGGGGGGAGGGCCACGAGAACGCTTGCGCATGCAGCCGCGACCCCCCCCCAGGCACGCGGTGACCCCTCTCTCGTGAAAGAGAGAGGTCCCCTCCGTGTTGGGGCGTTGTATGCCCCAACGGGTGACAGGGCGAGTAACTTAACCCTGCCACCCCTCAACACACGTGAGCAGCACTCGGGGCCCCGGTTTCCACCCCGGGACCCCGCTGCCCTGTGGGCAGAGCGAGCAAGGGGGGAGGACAAGTCCCCCCCCGATAAACACCCCCCCACGCCCAGAGGGCAAACCCCCCCGCCGCCCACCGCCGCAGACGGAGCGCGGCAAACCCGGGCCCGATGCCCCCGGGGGGACCCATGGCCAGACGACGTCCTCAACATAATCCCCGGGTTCGTCCTGGGGCGCCCCAAGGTGGAAGGATTTACGGGGCGGCTACGGAAGCACGCACCCCAACCGCATCACCCGGGACTCGCCAAGGGACGACGGGGGCGGGGGAAGGTGACCTCCCGGACGCCGGAGCGTACCGGCAACCCCCGCTAATCCCGAAGCCCAAGGCTGGACTACTACCGGGGAATCGCCGCCCGTAGCGACCAATCGCCAGACCCCCGAAGACACCGGCCCCCGGCCCGCCACACACCGCCAACAACAGCAGGCGGCGGAGGGACTCGCCCTCACTCCGGCGACCAACGCTCGGATCTTCGAGCGTTGGCGCACTCTCCGTGCACGTGCACTCTGTGACCGGGCAAGTCCGTCGCGCATCCTCTTAACGCGGCCAAAGCCGCGGAGCCTCGTGAGCGATCGTCGCTCCTCCTTTTACGCGCGT
The DNA here is from genome assembly GCF_003227725.1 of Camponotus floridanus. Classification (NCBI taxonomy): domain Eukaryota; kingdom Metazoa; phylum Arthropoda; class Insecta; order Hymenoptera; family Formicidae; genus Camponotus; species Camponotus floridanus. The sequence continues at coordinate 102,964 of NW_020229456.1, read as the reverse complement.
AAACGGACAAGTCCGTCGCACGCCTTCACCTCGCAGCCGAAGCCGCGTGAGCGCTTGCACGCTCCCCTCCCGCGCGCGCTCTCCTCAAAGCAAGACCCCGAATAAATTCGGGGTCTGCTGCGCGCGCAATGGGCACTCTTAGTTCACCGATCCCGCCCCCCCAGGCCGGAACAGCAGCCAATGGCTAACTGAACCGCCCCAGGGGACCGGGACCGACTTAAGCTCCCCCACCACGTCAAGGTGGTGCCCAATCGGGGGAGTGCACCCTTCAAAGAGGGCCGAAAACAGGGTCCGGATCGCTACGGGTCCCCTCGGAGACCACGCACGTCGGCCACCCTGCCCACTAGTTTTATTCCCCCTCTGCCGGGGGACCACCTCTGGTGGTGTCCCCCCAGGTGTCCAGCCACCCGGGGGGACCCAGATGATTCGCGTGTGCCTTCGCGTGTTTTAGAGTGGGGTAAGGCAGGCCCCCACTAGGTAGACTCCTGTGTTGAGAGATGTGCCTTCCTCTCGACCGAGCTCCCCTCATTTTAATGGAGGGGCCCACTCACCTAGGCAGAATCGGCAGAGAAGTATCTCGTCGACTACTACTCGGGGCGATGCCCTCCCCGGCGTTTGGTCGACGGTCCCGCTCGATCGCTAGGCCGGCACACCGCCCGTTCAGGCACTAACCATTTGACCGAGGTGATCACATTGGAGATACACCTCGGCACCGCATATGCCTCCGCGTTTTCCGGCTGGAGGAAGGCATACCCCACCTTGTGGATGAAAGGCTTGGGACCACCCAAGTCTGCTGATGTTCCCGGGTCCCACCGACCCTATCCGTATGAGCACCCAAGTACCCGCTGAGCCCAAGAACCGAAGTTCCCCGGTTCCACCGACCCTATCCGAATGGAGACCTACAGACCCAGCAAAGCACTAAAGGGACACCAGCAGACCATTACAATGGTCCCCTCACCCTCATCAACCCTTCCCGTGTCCCTGCATCCGCCTTTTTATACAGGAGGAATGCAGACTCCTGTTGAGATATGTCAGCCTCGGGGTCAGCGACCCGTCACTTGACATGTCTCGCCACTCGACGGCATCCGTGACTCGAAATAAGCGTGCATCCGATTTTTCCGGAGGGTGATGCACTAACCCTCGCTGCATCTCCTACCCGACGCGAGCTAACCTGAAAATAAACCCTGAAAAGAGAAAAAGAGTATTAGCTTAAAACTAACTTACAACTAACTTAAAATTAACTTAACACTAACTTAAACTAACTTAAAACTAACGAAAACAAAAAACGCTGAATTGATCTCATCGCAGATCAACCAGCACCGGACGCCTCCGTGTTTTTCAAAGATGGGGGAAGGCGCACCCCACTCTGTGGATGAAAGGCTCGGGAGCATCTGTCCGCTTCAGCTTCCTCGGGTTCCACCGACCCTATCCGAATGGAAACCCTATGACCCGCTTGAGCCCAGGAACCGAAGTTCCCCGGTCCCACCGACCCTATCCGAATGGGAACCTCCGGACCCAAGCGAGCCAGAAACCTTAGCGGAGGTTTCGATGCTCCCCTCACCCTCATCGACCCTTCCCGTGTCCCTGCATCCGCGTTATTAGACAGGAGGAATGCAGACTCCTGTTAGCCCCCGTGACTCGAAGTAAATGTGCATCCGAATTTCCGGAGGATGATGCACAACCCTCACCTCACCTCCCGCTTTCGCCGCGAAGGTGGGCATCCTACCCGCAACAAAAAGAGCTACCGCGAAAACGAAAACAAAAAACGCTAAGTTGATCTCATCGTAGATACAACCAGCACCGATCGCCTCCGTGTTTTTCAAAGATGGGGGAAGGCGCACCCCACTCTGTGGATGAAAGGCTCGGGAGCATCTGTCCGCCTCAGTTCCCCCGGGTTCCACCGACCCTATCCGAATGGAGACCCTGTGACCCACTTGAGCCCAGGAACCGAAGTTCCCTGGTCCCACCGACCCTATCCGAATGGGAACCTCAGGACCCAAGTGAGCCAGGAACCTTAGCGGAGGTTGCGATGCTCCCCTCACCCTCATCGACCCTTCCCGTGTCCCTGCATCCGCGTTATTAGACAGGAGGAATGCAGACTCCTGTTAGCCCCCGTGACTCGAAGTAAATGTGCATCCGGATTTCCGGAGGATGATGCACAACCCTCACCTCACCTCCCGCTTTCGCCGCGAAGGTGGGCCTCCTACCCGAAGTTTCTAAACCCGCCTCCCGGTAGAGGCGGCTTGTGCAGCAGTGTCCCAATCGAGATACCAATGTCTCGGTCGAGACACCACCGCACCCGGCTGCCTACGTTTATTTATACAGGGGTGGGCAGGCCCCCTGTCGCCGACGTGCAACGCCGACTCCTAACCCGTGTCCCCGCCTCCGCGTTTTTTATTTAAAGCGAGGGGAGGCGGACCCCCGCTTGCGGTATGTTGACCGGTGGATTCAAGTGGGTCTTCCACAGGAACCCATCACCCAACATAACCACGCCATACGGGCACACGTGACTCGAGTTAAATGTGCATCCGGTTTTCCGGAGGGTGATGCACCACCCCTCAACCTCATCTCCCGCTTGAAGAGCGGAAGATGGGCTTCCTACCCGGGAGAAGCTCCGCCTCCACGTGGAGACGGTGTTGTGCTGTGTTGTTTCCATCGGGAAACACTATCGTGCTTCGCGACGGAAGTCAACACTGCACCCGGCTGCCTTCGATTTTTTATACAAGGATGGGCAATCCCCCTGTTGCCGACGTGCGACGCCGGCTCCTTCCCGTGTCCCCGCCTCCGGATTTTTTATTTAAAGCGAGGGGAAGGCGGACCCTTCGCTTGCGGTATGTCAGCCTCCAGGTACCGTAAACACAGTACCCTTCACCTGACATAAGGACCGCTCCACTCGACGGTTCCCGAGACTCGACATAAGTATGCCTCCGATTTTTCCGGAGGGTGAGGCACCAACCCTCTTGAAAGCGAGCCGCGACCCGAAGACTCTACTGCCCGGTGGCCAAAAAGATGGTGGATTTCCGCGTCTCTCCGAGGAGAGACCCGAACTCCACCCACACACACACACTCACACATGCACACACCATCACACACAAGGAACCGCCACCGAGATAATCCCCCCTCTGGCCCGCAGGTGACAAAGTCACCTTACCGTCCTCCGGCGAGGGCCCGCTTTCGTTTTTCCCTTTGAGGACGCTTCACGCGGAGCACCCGCCGATCCGCCACCTCATCCCCCTGCGGGAGCACCAACCTAACCTAACCTAACCTAACCTAACCTAACCTAACCTAACCTAACCTAACCTAACCTAACCTAACCTAACCTAACCTAACCTAACCTAACCTTTTTTTTTTTTTTTTTTTTTTTTTTTTTAACGACGGGGAAAATGCATTACGCAGACCCCCCAATGCTCCGGCGCATTGGGGGGTACTGTGGGACTCCCCGGCCCTCAGGAGAGGCTAGTCCTCTCCCTCGGTGTGCAATGCCGGGTATACCCACTAAAAACCCCGTCGTGCAGCCGCCCTTGCTGCAATGCCCAGTCCCCGCGTACACGCGGCAGCATCCCAAACGGGGACCGGGCGGCCCGGCCCAATTAAGGGCCCCTCTCCGCAGGGGTCCGGCCCTGCCCTCCTCTCAGGAAGGAGTACGCGGAGCGATTCAGTTTTTGAATCGGTCCGCGTAGTCCTTCTTCCTCTTCATCTCTGGCGGGGGGGGTGTGGGAGAACTCTCCTTGTGAGGGTCCTCCCCACCCAGCACAGCCCTCGCCTTCTCCTTTTCCCGTTGGGCGGCGGAGGATCGGTCGGCCATAGTCCTCTTCTTAGAGGACCCGGCCGAACGACCCTCCCCGCCATCGGTGGAGCCCTTTTCCGAGGCAGCGGAGGAGGGACCCTTGTTCGCTTTCGAACGGGTCACTCTCTCCGCCCCCGCGGGCCCTGCTGGGGCGGAGGTTTCGGGGGGTTGAGCCCTACGCGGGCCCCCCTTACTCCCTCCGCCGGAAGCAGCCGGGGCCGCACCCTCGCTCGTCGAGGGTTGCGTGCCCGGGCCCTTCCCCTTCCCGGTGGCCTTTTTGGCCAACGCGGCTTTACGCCGGTGGGCGACCTTTGCGCTAGGCACGCAAGTGGCCGCCCCCAGCGAGTGACCGTCGGGAACCCCAACGTCCGCGCACAGCGGACACTTGGGCGTCCCCGCCGGGCACAGCCGCGACTGGTGGGAGCGGTCGCCGCACCTATGGCAGCGGCCACTCCTGTCCGGCCCTTTACAGCCGGCCGCCCCGTGGCCCACTTCGAGGCAGCGGAAGCACCGCATCCGGCGGGCCGGGAGTGGTTTGACAACCACCACGCCCCACCCGATGCAGAGCTTCCCCGCCTCGACGACCTTGTTGTAGACCGGCACGGGGCAACGCAGCCACACGGAGCCCATCCGACCCGGGAGAAATCGGATTTCTCCCACGGACAGGTCCTCCGCGCAGCAGTCCGTCAACCCCGTGACGGCCTCAACCACCTCTTGCCGGGTGACAGAGTCATCCAGCCCCTGAAGGCGCAACTCCGCGCGCTTCTGGGGCCGGGTGACCCTGACTCCCGGCCTCCCCCCCAGGAGTTCTCGCATCTTCGCGAGAAGCTCCCCTGCCAGGCGGGGGCCCTCCGTTCCAGTTAACTGGAACAGAGTGCCCCCAGCCTGGGACTTCTTCAGGACCGCGAGTGTCCCGCTCCCCCGTATGATCTCCCTTGCGGGGCGATCAACTTCAAGGCCTCCCCCATGGTCATCCCGCCTCAGGGGCGACGGTCAGAAGGACCGCCGCCGTCTTCGGCTCTCGGATGACCCTGGCGGAGGCCTTGCCCTTCTTCTTCTGGGGGGCACCTTTCCAGCAGGTGCCCCCTCAGCGCCCTTCTTCGGGCCCTTCTTCTTCTTCTTCCCACTGCTCCCCCCTTTGCCACTAGGGCAGGGGGGGGAGCAGTCTTCTGGGAAGAAGCCCCCGCCTCTCCGCGGGTCTTGCGGGCCTTCCTGCCCACCACCTTGCTCCACAACTCCCTCCCTTCTGCGGGAGGGGCCTTGGAGGCTCGGTGGGCCGGGCCGTCTCCTCTGTTCGGGGTCGGAGCACCTCGACGACCCGAGCCACGATTCTCTCGACCAAGAGGTCTTGAGAAGCGGCCGGGTCCCCGAGGGGCTCCTCCCGAACGGAGACCGGAGGTGGAGGGTCATCCCTCAACACGGGAGGTCCCTCCATCTCCGTCTCCATCGCCTCGATGCCGCACTCCGCCCCTGGGGGCGGTGTGGGGCACGGGGAGGGCAAGGTCCTCTCGGCTCTGGTGGCCCGAAGGGTCTCCTTCGCCTTGAGGACCTCAACCTCCCTCTCCAGCCTCTCCACCTTCCTCTGGGCCTCCTCGAACAGACCCTTCGCGGCCTCAAGGTCGCGACGGGTCCGCTCGAGGGCCCCTCTCTCCGTTTGTTCACCCGCGCTGATGTTCGCGCGGGCGAACAAGAGCTTGGAGGCGGCCAGAGCCGCCGCGTCGCAGCCCGAAGCGCTCCCCTCAGGGTACCCTTCAGGGACTTCGAGCGCTCAGCGACGCGCTCCACCGCCTCCATCTCTTCCATGACGACATTGATGAGGGAGTCGACGGTCTCGTTGTCGAGCTCCCTCATCACGTCGTAGGAGGAGGGGAGTCCCCCCGCGGTCGGTCCGAAGTCAACTTCGAACCTGGCCCCGAGGATATCCCGCTCCTCCTTCACGCGCTCCAGCTCCTTCTTCAGGAGCTCCATCTCCTTGCGGACCCCCTCGACACCGACCCACTCGCCGGTTGTCGCGGGGCGTCCGCGTCCGCGCTTCGGTCGCGCGTCCCCCCCGTGCTTCAGGGTATACGCCGTATCCGATGAGAACTCGGAGAGCGACATTTCGTTGTCGGTCCCCGAGCTCACGTCGGACGACGCACCCTCGTCGTCGGTGGAGGCCACGGCTTTCGGCGCCGTGGGCCCCACCCTCTTCCTCTTGGAGGACAGTGGACCAGGACGCTTGAAGCAAGCCTCCTCGTCCTCTGCCCTCGCCGTCGAAGGACCCGGGGTCGCCGGCGCTGGACTAGCCTGCGCTCCCGGATCCTGCCTCGTGCTCCTGCGCACGGGGTCTTTACTCCCCCCCACCAAGGCCTGGAACGGTCTTCCTCAGACCCTTGGCTAACACAGAGATAGCCATATCTCCACCGGAGCTCTCTGCAAACTCCGATGGAAGCCCGACGTCGGATGACGACGAGGGAGGGGCCGGGACGATACCCCCCGCACCCGCCGGGCCCTGTGGCTCCGAAACCACTGGGCCGGTAAGGTCTTCTCTCTTCTTGGTGTGCTGCATATTCTGAAACAAAGAAGTTGGTTTTCTGTCGGGGTTTTCCTTCCCTTAGGACATGCCGTCCAGAGGCTCACGGGCTGTCCAGACCGGGTTTTTAATTCGAGGTTTTCCTTCCTCTAGCCACCGGGATGGTAGACCCTGACAGTGCAGGGGCATCCCTAACGGTCGTGGCCGACCGGGCGATTGAAGTCAGGGCCGCCTACCCCTATGCGCATCAGGCCAAGGTGCCCGGAGGGAGCGCAACCCCCCTTCTCGTGATGTCCGCGCGGCGGCTTTGGGCTACTCTCATACTCACTACTCACGGCCCGAGGGCCGCTTTCGTTTTCGCTTTCACCCGCCACCACCGCGACGAACACCACGAGGAAGTGCAATGGTGCGCTCTTAGACCCCTCAACCCGAAGGAAGAGGGGAGCTCCTCCACCACGACAAGGTGGCGCACCATCGGAGGAGAACCTAACCTAACCTAACCTAACCTAACCTAACCTAACCTAACCTAACCTAACCTAACCTAACCTAACCTAACCTAACCTAACCTAACCTAACCTAACCTTTTTTTTTTTTTTTTTTTTTTTTTTTTTTTTTTTTTTTTTTTTACGAGAGAGGAGAAAATGCTTCTTACGCACGCCCCGCCCCCCGTAGGGCGGGGCAGTGTGGGACTCGGCCTATTTAACGGCCCACTACCCACTAAAAACTCCTCTCTTTACGTCCATCAGGTTAGGACAGGACTCCCGAGTGGTTCCCGCGGAGGCATAAGATCCTCCTCGGGAGTCCAGTGTCCGTTGGACTTGACGTCCTCTTCTTTGTCCGGGCTTCCTTTGTCCAGTGTGTGTGTGTGTATGTGGAATGTGTGTATGTGTGTGGCTTGGCGTGCGCCTGTATATAATGAGTGAATGATGTGTAGTTGTGATTGTAGTGTGCATGTATTCGTATAGTGTTGAATGAGTGAGTGCATGGGTGTTAGTGTGCGTGTGTATGGGATGCATGAATGATTCCCTCCCCCCCTAAGATCCCCCCCCCAATAATCCCATCCCTTCCCCCCCTACCCTCTCCTACCCCACCCTCCTCCCTACCAATGTCCCCAAAACTCGAAATATGTCCCTGTTATAAGTGTCAGTGTGCTTGTGTAATATGAAAATGAGTGAATGAGGAACCCACCCCTACCCTTCCCAACTCCCCATCCTACCCTACCCCCCATCCCTGTCCCCCCCCACCCCAGCATGACCCTTCGCCGTACTGTAGTGTGTGCGTGTGTATGTGTTTGTGGACTGTCATATTTGGGTGTATATGTCAATTTTAGTTATATATAAGTAGTCAATTTAGTTATATAAGTAGTCAATTTAGGTATATAAGTAGTCAATTTATTATTATAAGTGATCAATTAATCAAGAGAGATCAATTAATTAATCAATCATTTAATCATCAGTCTTCGTGTGAGCTGTTACTAATTGGATAGATCTACAGCTCTCTCTCTTTCTCTTGCTCTCTCGGCATCTTCTTTAGAGGTCATAACCTTCTCTGCAAATTGATGGAAAGCTGACCATTTCCTTTCCGATTCTAAAATTTGCATAACTATAGATTTTAGTGACAAATCTCTGCCAATTACACCAATTAGCGTTTCTCTCTCTTCTTCCCATTCTTTACACACTTGAATGGTGTGTTCTGGGGAGTCTTCTTCCTCTTTACAAAACGGACACAGAGCGGTGTCGGCTTTCCCTATACGGAACAGATAAGTGCCAAAGCACCCGTGTCCCGTAAGTAACTGTGTCGCATGGAATGTTAACATTCCAAATGTCCTGTCTAACCATTTGTCGAATTGGGGCAATATCGCGTCTAAAGTACGCTTTCCGGCTACATCGCTACGTTGTAGATACAGTTTCCACTGCCTACGTAGGAGAATCTGTTCGTCTTTCTTGATATCTCTTTCTTCGGAAAGATTCCACGTGTTATCTCTTTTTAAATCGCTAATTCTGGCAAATACACGTCTAAAATATGCAGCGTGAATAGGCGTAGGAGTTATTCTCGCCAAAAGTAGGGCTGCATCCGCTGAGACGGTGCGATACGCCGAAATTACTCTTATTGCGATTACTCGCTGCATGCGACGCAGCATGTCCTTCGATTTACGAGTATATATAGATTCGCTCCAAATGGGAGCTCCATAATTAATGATGGAAGCGATCGTATATGCATAAAGCTTTTTCTTCTTTTCAGAGGGGCCCTTTATATTAGGCATAACGCTGTTGAGCGCCCTAGTTACTTTAGAGACTTTCTCTTCTATATAAAGGAGATGGGAATCAAACTTCCAAGCCCCGTCTAGAATGAGTCCTAAATATTTAACGTTGTCCTGAAGGTCAATCCTCTCTTGACTCACAACGATAGAGTGTAAGTCCTTGTACATATTTGTATATAGATTTCTGTACATATTAGTGTTAATTCTAGGTTTAGGTTTTCTATAATTAAATACGATCGCCCCTGTTTTACCAGGAGCAATCTGAAGTCCAAGTTGATGGATTCTAAGGAGTACTCGACTCACTTGTAAATTTATTCGAGCTCTAGCTTCCTCAATTGTTGAAGCTTTCGTGAGGACCAGTGTGTCATCAGCATATCCAATAATTATGCTGTTTCTTTCCGTTGGAGTGCGCAACACACTGTCATAGGCAATGTTCCACAGGGTCGGTCCGAGGACCGAACCCTGTGGAACACCAGCCGTTACTTTTCTGACTCGTATTTGATTGTCCATTGTCGAGTATATAATCTCGCGATCCGAGAGGTAATTATGAATTATCTTTTGTATGTAGCTTGGGAATCCTCTTTCGTAAAGAGCCTGTTTGATGTTACCCCATTTAATCGCGTTGAAAGCGTTGGTAACGTCCAAGCTCGCACCAATTACAATTTCGTGATCTCGACGAGCGTCTAGAACATATTCGCCAACTATTCTCAATGCATCACAAGTCGACATTTTCTTCCGAAAGCCAAATTGGCTAGCTGAGAGGTTAGATTCTGGGTGTGTCTTCATCCAGTCTCTAATACGCTCGTCTATTATCCGTTCTAGGATTTTGCCGAGTTCGTTTAGGAGACAAATAGGACGAACTTTAGGATTCAAGACATCTAGATCTCCTTTAGGAATAAGGATCAAAAGTGAGCTCTTCCAAATTTTTGGAAATTCTCCTTTCTTAAGATATACCGTATAGGTATGCCGAAGATGTTCTAAGAAAGGATTGGGCAGATGTTTTAAGAACATTGCCTTGATCCCATCTCTACCGGGGGCTTTATTGGCACTGGAGGACCTGCGCAAGGCAGTGCACAGTTCCTCCATGCTTACTGAGTACTCGTTTTTCCATACATCATCTTCCGATAGATTGATGTTATCCGTATTCCATAAGGGATCTGCAGGAAAAAGTCTATCGATAGTATTTTCCAGGATTCTAGGATCCAGCATTTCAGATATGCATGGATTGGACCTTCGAATCTTCTTTAACACGATCCTGTACGGTAATCCCCAGGGATCTTTTTCGATCGTTTCAATTAGATCTTTCCACGCTTCAGATTTTGCGCGCATGATTGCATTTCTAAGTTTTTTCTTACACAATCGATAAGACTCTTCGTATTCCAGGATATCGTTTGCTGATCTTGTATGTCTTGCTTTGGCACGCTGCCAATATCGTCGAGCTACTAAACATTGTCTCCTCAACTCTGCTATGTCGGCATTCCACCAATATGTGGAAGTTTTCCGCTTGGATTTAGCCCTAGGCATTGCAAAGTCACAGGCATCCGTTATGGTGTCTTGGATCCACTTCGCTGATAGGGTGGTTTCCATCAAATGGGTCAATCCAATACTCTTCCATTCTAATGCTTCTTGGAATTTGTCTTTATCGAATTTTTTATATGCCCATTTGACATGGCTCTGCTTTTTCCGAGTATTACTCGAAGTGTGACTCATATTTATCGTATATAAAATATATTTGTGGTCCGAGAAGGTTTCTTCGTCTAATACCACCCAGCCACTGATCGTTGAGCTGAGCGCAGAGCTCGACCAAGTAAGGTCCACAATCGACCTTCCCTGAGATCTCACGCAAGTGGGTTGCGTGCCTGTATTGACGAGGATGAGTCCATAAGAAGCGCTCCAACGTGCCAGACGGTCTCCTCTAGAGTTCGTTAGTGAACTACCCCACAACATTGATTGTGAATTAAAATCACCTCCGATCAGTAATTCAGAGTTTGTCATATCGGCGCACTCACTAAGCTCGTCAAGAAATTCCTCGTACGTTTCGTCGTCACAGTTCGGAGAAATGTAGCAGGAAATTATTAAGATATCCTGCCACAGCACAGCTACTAGGAAGCGCCCAATTTTCTTAATAATACCAATGCAAGGAGCATATTGTGTATTATAGTGTATGGCAGCCGTTCCCGTCTTATTGACTACCCATGTAGGATCGAATGGGATTTGATAAGGTTCCGAGATGATTGATATGCCGACTCTATGCTCTAATTCTGATTGCATGAGTAAATCTTGTGCGGCTCGACAATGATTCAAATTGATCTGTAAAAACTTAGTCATAGATATATTGTACATATGTAAATAATGTAAATAGTAGAAATAATGGATTGCTGTATTCTGTATATATTTGTGGGAATTTAGTCCCGCAATCCATTAAATCTCTTCCATTACAATCTCGTCTGTCCTCCTTTCAGACGGATTAGTCGGTAAGTCAGTCTCATCTGCAAGATTAGAAGATACTTCCATTGGTATAGACTGATTTTGTAAGTTATTTACAGACGTCTTCTCTACTTTGTTAGAAGCCGTTGTCCTACTAGATGTAGGTGGAGCAGCTACACACTTAGCTGAGCCCATACGATGGTTGTGCTCTCTGCCTAAGTCCAGACACATCATGCATCGGACTTGATTTTTACAGTTAGATACAAAGTGCTCAGTACTGCCACACCTAAAACAACAGCCAGTGTGATCTTTATTTGATTTGCAATTAGCTCGCACGTGACCCAGTTGCCAACACCGATGGCATTGGATTGGACGCTTCTTCAGAGCCTCCACTTTAACCGTGGACCATCCAATTGGTAGTTTTTTCTTTTCCACTAATGTAATTGCAGCGGTTTTGGGGCACTGGACCCATATGACGCCTGCCCCGCCTCTCGTACGTCCGATTTTGCCGGCTCGGATTTCACTCAATTTACAATTGCCTGTGGTCGATATAGCTTCCATAACCTCCTCCTTAGAAATGGACTCATCCATGCCGATGAGCTTGATTTCCCCGTTAATATTGGGGCGCGACACGTAGGCTTCTTCTTTGAGGACATGTTGGATTTCTCTTGCCAATCGATCGGCCTTAGCGGCATTATCAGGCCCATTTATTTCAATTATGGCGTTGCCACTGATACCTCTTCTAACTTTGGGCATTTGTATACCTAAATCTTGTATTGAAATTTCTGATCTTATCCGTTTCAGCGCATCGGCGTATGAGAAATCGGAGGCTGCTCCTTTTAAGCTTATTGCTGCTGTCTTCGGTAGTCTTTTCCTCTCTGCACGCGGTGTCATTTTATCTTTTTGCCTTTTCTGTGCTTTACCATTTTTACCTACAGTCGTCCACGGTTGTTCTTGTGGAGGCTGGTTTTGTCTGGGTTCAGCGGCTTTCTTTTGTTGCTGCTCTCTCCTAGGAGGTTTGATCTGGACGTTGCTGATCACTTTAATGTCCATGCGTTTGGTTTTGACGTTTGCATTGTCATCCTTCTTGTTGGAAAAGACCATACTCGGTATTTCCTTGTGTATGGACGCCGACTCGCTACGCATAGGAATAGCCAGGGATTTTCCCTGGATTGGGGGTCTATATGCCCAATCGTTGGGGAGTGCTCCTGTTGGAGGTACCGAATTACCAGATAAAGGCGGCCAATCTTCCTCCAATCTCTTATCAATTGGCGGTGTTACGCGGGAGTTGATCCGAGAGGTTGATCCTTCCCTGCTACTCTTTTGTATATACTTTTCATTCTCTCTCTTTCCTGTATATACTTGTACATATTCATTGTCTTGCGTATTTTTACTTTCATACTCATTTTGTATATACTCATTTTGTACATTTTCATCGTCATTTTTAGTATAAGTTTCTTTTCCAATGCTGCGTCTGATTTCCTGGAAGGAACGTCGCATTTCCAATCTGATGCTTCTGTTTTCTTGACGCAGCTCCTTAATAATTTCTTGTAACTCGCTTATCTCTCGTTTGCGTCTTTCCTCCTCTTTTTTCTTCTCCTTCATTTCGTGGAGGAGCTCATCGATTTTACTTTGCAGGACCTGTGGGTCACCCACATGTTCTGCTCTTTCCTGGAGTGCGCGTATAAAGTTACCAAGTGCTTGTGTCCTTTTGCGCAGTTCGCCGCTAAGTCCTCCCTGTAGGCGGCCGCTTTTAGTGCGGATAACTTCGATCGCCTCCAGATATTCAAGCGCCAAGGCGCTAATATCTGACGCAGTCATGCTGCTTAGTAACTCCTCTTCAACTTTATCTGGAGCCTTACCAGTTTTCTTCATAACTTCCTGTTCCATTAGGATGGGATCTACTGCGCGAACTTTCCTGCGCGGTCTGCCGACTGTGCGTTTGCTTTCGTTGTCTGTGCCAGATGGCTCATTTTCCACATTAGAGCAACTTGGGTCCTGATTACCCTCAATCAGACTGGACTGTGACGGTTTACCGATAACCTTTTTACGCATAGATTTGGGACGAGCCTTGTTTTTATTTTTGTCCCGATCGGAGGCACTATCATCCAGGGAATCAGTGTCGACCCTTCGACACATTTTCCTCTTGAACGCGATTCTCTCAGGTACCATTTCTTCATCGTTATCCGAGATAACTGGAATACTAGGAGCTGTAACATTTGCAGTCCGTTCCTCTTCTTCAATAATGCCGACCCAACTCTGGGGTTCCAGAGAGGGTTCAACATTGAGTGGTTTGTCAGGAGACGGCTCTCCGACAATAGCCGTTTCGGCACTCATAAGTCTGTGTGAGGCAGGTTCGTTGCCACAGATGGCAACACTGCAGGATGCCGAAGCATCTCCGACTACCACAGAGTTCATTGCGGCAGTAGCCAATTCCCTCGTGTCGCCTACCGCTGTCAGCACGAGTGGCCCATTGTCCGATGAGGACACCGCCGAGGCTGGGACAATACCCCGGCCGGCGCCCATCCCTGCCATATCCGACCTGACTGGGATCGTAGTGATCGTTTCCTTTTGTTGCTCGTTCATGATGATTTTTTAATGGTGGTTTTTAGGGAACCACCAAAAACCCAGGGGGTTTAAGGAAACCCCCCAGAACCATCACACGCACATACACACACACATGCACTCACCAGGAATTGGAAAATGGGACAATGGAAAGGAAAAGGAGGAAGGGTAAGGATGGGTAAGAGAGACAAGAAGGGAAAACAGAGGATGGGAACAGGAATTAGGGAAACAAGAGGATTGGGGTGTTTTTTCCCACCCTTAACGGGATCCTCAACCCGGGCGATTGCAGTCAGGGCCGCCTACCCCTATGCGCATCAGGCCAGAGTGCCCGGAGGGAGCGCAACCCCCCTTCCTCCCCTTCCGGGGAGGGAAGTGCAATGCAGGCTCTTGGTCACCGTCCCCCGGTCCCCGGGCCCCCCCGACACGAAAGTGTCGAGGTGGGGGCCCGAGAGACCCACCGGGCCCCCCCGACACCTAGGTGTCGAAGTGGGGGGCCCGATGGGCCCGGAGACCGGGGGCGGCTAAGCCCCTCCACCACGTCAAGGTGGCCTGCAATCGGAGGAGAACCTAACCTAACCTAACCTAACCTAACCTAACCTAACCTAACCTAACCTAACCTAACCTACCTACCTAACTAACCTAACCTAACCTAAACGTACATACAGTTCCGATTTTTAATATTAATTTTTCCGGAATTAATTGCACAGGGACGTGTGAGGATTTCATGGATATTTGACTGAAGCTTGGACCACGACGTCGTCCCAGGTTCCGTAGGGGTCAGAATACTGAGTGCCCTTACGTTCCATCATGGCCTATTCCGGCCTCCTAGGGTGAGACTGCGATGAGTGGCTGGTTAGTCTTCAATCCATACACAAGGTTTCCGACTCCCAGGGGAGAGCGTTCCATCTTGGAACATTCTTAAACACTGCGTGTATCCAGTTTCGTGGATATAGTCCGCTCTTCCGTTCTGGACTACGGAACATGTGAGTGGCATTCCGCAGTGGTAAATTGTTCGAGATATTTTCAACTTTACACTGAATAACTTCCGCATGATTATAGTCAGAAAGTGCAAAGAGTTGAACCATACGTATCGCTTGTGTTAGGTTTCCGGTAATCGAGGTTCATTCGCCAACATCTAACAAGGATACCGAGATAATGTTTNTGCCCGAAGGGAGCGGAATCCCCTCTTCCCAAGTGGTGTTCGCCCAGCGACGACTTCGGATTACTCACTACTCGCTACTCACGGCCCGAAGGCCGCTTTCGTTTTCGTTTTCATCTTCCGTCGTCGCCGACGACACCACGAGGGAGTGCAATGGACGCTCTTAGTTCACCGCCCCGCCCCCCCAGGCCGAAACAGCAGCCCAATGGCTACTGAGTCGCCCCAGGGGACCGGGAACGGCTTAAGCCTCTCCACCACGGCAAGGTGGCGTCCACGGAGAGGTGCACCCTTCAAAGAGGGCCGAAAACAAGGTCCGTAACGCTGCGGGTCCAAGTGCATCTGGACCACGCCCGCCGGCCACCCTGCCCACTAATTTTTCCCCCTCTGCCGGGGGACCACCACTGGTGGTGTCCCCCCAGGTGTCCAGCCACCCAGGGGGACCCAGATGATTCGCGTGTGCCTTCGCTTGTTTTAGAGTGGGGTAAGGCAGGCCCCCACTAGGTAGACTCCTGTGTTGAGAGGATGTGCCTTCCTCTCGACCGAGCTCCCCTCATTTTAATTGGAGGGGCCCTCTCACCTAGGCAGAATCGCAGAGAAGTATCGCGTCGACTACTACTCGGGGGGGACGCCAGCCCCGGCGTTTGGTCGACGGTCCCGCTCGATCGCTAGGCCGGCACACCGCCCGTTCAGGCACTAACCATTTGACCGAGGTGATCACATTGGAGATACACCTCGGCACCGCAGATGCCTCCGCGTTTTCCGGCTGGAGGAAGGCATACCCCACCTTGTGGATGAAAGGCTTGGGACCACCCAAGTCTGCTGATGTTCCCGGGTCCCACCGACCCTATCCGTATGAGCACCCAAGTACCCGCTGAGCCCAAGAACCGAAGTTCCCCGGTTCCACCGACCCTATCCGAATGGAGACCTACAGACCCAGCAAAGCACTAAAGGGACACCAGCAGACCATTACAATGGTCCCCTCACCCTCATCGACCCTTCCCGTGTCCCTGCATCCGCCTTTTTATACAGGAGGAATGCAGACTCCTGTTGAGATATGTCAGCCTCGGGGTCAGCGACCCGTCACTTGACATGCCTCGCCACTCGACGGCATCCGTGACTCGAAATAAGCGTGCATCCGATTTTTCCGGAGGGTGATGCACAAACCCTCGCTGCATCTCCTACCCGACGCGAGCTAACCTGAAAAGAAAAACCTGAAAGAAAAAGAAGGATTAACTTAAAACTAACTTAAAAACTACCTTATAACTAACTTAAAATTAACTTAAAATTAACTTAAACTAACTTAAAAATTAACGAAAACAAAAAACGCTGAATTGATCTCATCGCAGATCAACCAGCACCGGACGCCTCCGTGTTTTTCAGAGATGGGGGAAGGCGCACCCCACTCTGTGGATGAAAGGCTCGGGAGCATCTGTCCGCCTCAGCTTCCTCGGGTTCCACCGACCCTATCCGAATGGAAACCCTATGACCCGCCTGAGCCCAGGAACCGAAATTCCCCGGTCCCACCGACCCTATCCGAATGGGAACCTTCGGACCCAGGCGAGCCAGAAACCTTAGCGGAGGTTTCGATGCTCCCCTCACCCTCATCGACCCTTCCCGTGTCCCTGCATCCGCGTTTTTATACAGGAGGAATGCAGACTCCTGTTGGCCCACGTGACTCGAAGTAAATGTGCATCCGGATTTCCGGAGGGTGATGCACAACCCTCACCTCACCTTCCGCTTTCGCCGCGAAGGTGGGCATCCTACCCGCAACAAAAAGAACTACCGCGAGAACGAAAACAAAAAACGCTGAATTGATCTCATCGCAGATCAACCAGCACCGGACGCCTTCGAGTTTTTCAAAGCTGGGGAAGGCGCACCCCACTCTGTGGATGAAAGGCTCGGGAGCATCTGTCCGCCTCAGCTTCCTCGGGTTCCACCGACCCTATCCGAATGGAAACCCTATGACCCGCTTGAGCCCAGGAACCGAAGTTCCCCGGTCCCACCGACCCTATCCGAATGGAAACCTCCGGACCCAAGCGAGCCAGAAACCTTAGCGGAGGTTGCGATGCTCCCCTCACCCTCATCGACCCTTCCCGTGTCCCTGCATCCGCGTTATTATACAGGAGGAATGCAGACTCCTGTTAGCCCCCGTGACTCGAAGTAAATGTGCATCCGGATTTCCGGAGGATGATGCACAACCCTCGCCTCACCTCCCGCTTTCGCCGCGAAGGTGGGCATCCTACCCGAAGTTTCTAAACCCGCCTCCCGGTAGAGGCGGCTTGTGCAGCAGTGTCCCAATCGAGATACCAATGTCTCGGTCGAGACACCACCGCACCCGGCTGCCTACGTTTATTTATACAGGGGTGGGCAGGCCCCCTGTCGCCGACGTGCAACGCCGACTCCTAACCCGTGTCCCCGCCTCCGCGTTTTTTATTTAAAGCGAGGGGAGGCGGACCCCCGCTTGCGGTATGTTGACCGGTGGATTCAAGTGGGTCTTCCACAGGAACCCATCACCCAACATAACCACGCCATACGGGCACACGTGACTCGAGTTAAATGTGCATCCGGTTTTCCGGAGGGTGATGCACCACCCCTCAACCTCACCTCCCGCTTGAAGAGCGGAAGATGGGCTTCCTACCCGAGAGAAGCTCCGCCTCCACGTGGAGACGGTGTTGTGCTGTGTTGTTTCCATCGGGAAACACTATCGTGCTTCGCGACGGAAGTCAACACTGCACCCGGCCGCCTTCGATTTTTTATACAAGGGTGGGCAATCCCCCTGTTGCCGACGTGCGACGCCGGCTCCTTCCCGTGTCCCCGCCTCCGGATTTTTTATTTAAAGCGAGGGGAAGGCGGACCCTTCGCTTGCGGTATGTCAGCCTCCAGGTACCGTAAACACAGTACCCTTCACCTGACATAAGGACCGCTCCACTCGACGGTTCCCGAGACTCGACATAAGTATGCCTCCGATTTTTCCGGAGGGTGAGGCACCAACCCTCTTGAAAGCAAGCCGCGACCCGAAGACTCTACTGCCCGGTGGCCAAAAAGATGGTGGATTTCCGCGTCTCTCCGAGGAGAGACCCGAACTCCACCCACACACACACTCACACATGCACACACCATTCACACACAGAGGAACCGCCACCGAGATAATCCCCGCCTCTGGCCCGGCAGGTGACAAAGTCACCCCACCAGTCCCTCGGGCGAGGGTCCCGGCCGGTTCCCGTTTTTCCCCTTTGAGGGACGCTTCACGGCGGGAGCACCCACCGATCCGCCACCTCATCCCCCCTGTGGGAGCACCCACACAAGTTACGGGCGGAGAGCTAGGCTCCCCCTACAGTGCCGTACCACTGGGCGATTGAAGTCAGGGCCGCCAACCCCTTCCAGCGAACGAGACTGGTCCGCGGCAGCAGACCTCATCTCTATGGAGTCGCTGGGCTCCATCTGCACCCAAAGCCGGGTACCGTGCTATTTGAAAGCGGGCGCCACCCCGAAGAAAAGTAGAAGTGGAGACCTTGGGACAATCGGTCGGGGAAGAAGGATGGGAGGTTTAGGATGGGAGGAAGAAAGAATGGGTTGGGTGTTCTTCCACCCGTAACAGCCCCATTGTGCCGGGTTTGGAGTCAGGGTTTTCCTTCCCCTATGCGCATCAGGCCATAAAGCCCGGAGGGAGCGCAACCCCCCTTCTCGTGATGTCCGCCCACGACGACTTCGGATTACTCACATACTCGCTACTCACGGCCCGAGGGCCGCTTTCGTTTTCGTTTTCATCCGAAGCCGCCGCCTACAGCGGACACCACGAGGAAGTGCAATGGTGCGCTCTTAGACCCCTCAACCCGAAGGAAGAGGGGAGCTCCTCCACCACGACAAGGTGGCGCACCATCGGAGGAGAGGCTAACCTAACCTTTTTTTTTTTTTTTTTTTGTTGCCCAGGGGAAATCCTTGATGGATACCCGCAGTCCCCGGGGAGGGACCGCGGGTTATGTGGGACTCCCTCCCAGAAGGGGAGGTATACCCACTAAAACCCCTGGGGTGGCCATCCCGGCGGCAGGAGGAGGGGACAGAGACCCGGGACTCGCTATTGCAATACTTCGGCATCTCTGTCCCCACGAAATTCCTCCCCCGCGGCGATCAGGAGGCGACGTCACAGGTGTTCGGTGACGCCGCCGCCCGATCCTCATCCCGGGGGGGGCTCAATTGGCCCCCCGTTCTCTCGCGCGTGCGCGGTTGCGGGTGGACAGGGCCACACTGCCCACCCGCGTCCCTCCCTTGGTGGTCAGGGGGGACAGGGTCGGGGTCCGAGTTCTCCCGACTCGGGCCCCGGCCCCATGCCCCCGGGTTGGTGCTCCCTCCGCCCCCCTTAGGGAAACGGATTCGGCAGTCAGCCCGGGGGCCCACCACGAGGTTCGAGCAGGGGACAGAAGGTCCCCCGCCGTTATCCCTCCCATCCCGAGGGGGTCACCGGGAAGAGGACATTCGCCCGTAGGCTACTAGCCCTCCCCCGACGATCCCCTGGGGGGGGGAGACTATGAGGTCCGCTATTTAGCGGACTCCACCGTCCCCCCCCCAATGGCCGAAGCTTCCCCCTCCGGCCGCCCGAACCAGAAGGTCCGTGGCGACACAGAGGAGGAGCCGACCTCACCGGGGCCATTCACGTTTTCCCCCGGATCCCACCCTTCCGGGTGGGAGTCCAGAGGGCCACGCTTCTGGCCCCCACTCCCTCCTTTTTTGGACGGGGGAAGCCCCCGACCCGCACCCGGGCTCAGCGGGGCTCCCCCGTTACGCCCAATTCTCCCCCCCACTCCCGGGAGCGGAGGCCTACAACCCTCCGCTCCCAGGACATGCCCCGCGGGGAGTCCGAGATCCGCGCACAGCGGACACCTCGGAGTCCCCGCACGGCACGCCGCTATCTTGTGGGAGGGTGCGCTGCATTTATAGCAGCGCACCCCCCTGCTACACCCACCACTCACCGGGCACTGAGCTGCCACGTGCCCGGCTTCAAGGCAGGAGTAGCACCTGGCCGGCCACTCACTCGGCAAAACTGCCGAAGGGCGACCAGCCCGGCGCCACCCCTGCCTTCTCCTTCCTTTCCCCACATCAGGGGAAGATCTCCCCTCTCCCTCGGAGGGGGATGATTCCAGCCCGGAATCAACCCCCCTCGGGGGGATCACACCACCCGTATCCACGGTGGCGGGGATCTCCACGACGAGATCCCCGTCACCATTTCGCTCCAGCCTCACATCTCCGAGTCCCGGGGCCAGAACCAAGCGTTGGTTCTTAAGACCCCGGGCACTCGGAGCCTTCACCATGTCAGCGTAAGAGAGGCCGGTCGGACCAGACCCCCTGAGCGTACTCCTGGGGGTCCCCTCAACCGGACCTCTCCTACGCTGACTCGTTGGGGGGGCAGCGTAGTTGATTGCAACTGGGCTAGCCCCCCTGTTCTCCGCTGCGGGGAGGGTGCAGTGGCACACCTCCCTCCACTCCCGCGGTGTTCCCACGCCCCTGCTACTCCTCCAGCGGAGTGCAGAGCCCGTGCCCACACCAACATCTCGTCTGAGGAGGGGAGGGACCCACATCGGGTCCGTCCCCACCTCAGACACCTCTCTTCTACTCTCCATCTCGGGGGGAGGGGATGGGGGCGGAGAAGTCTGTGTCTCCGCCTCCCTTCCCCCCCGCCTCTCCAGCGCACCCCGGACGAGGGGCTGAGCCGCGCAAAGCTGTTCGAGCGCGTGGTCAAACCAGTCTATCTGGTCCTGTAGACAGCTCAAGCCCTCCGGGAACCGCACTTCCCAATCATCCACCTCTTTCTCCACCGCCTCGTCTCGAATAGACGAGTAATACGTGTGCCATTCTCTGGCACCCTCCATCACGTCTTCCAGACTCTCCATAAGCCGCACAATGGCTTTCTGGGGAGTCAAGGAAGAGCGCTTCCTTCCCGTAGTGGGGGCGGTCGTCCGTTCGGCCCCGGGGCCCACCCCTGACCCCGGGGATCGCCCGTCGTCAGATGACGACGGGGGAGGGGCCGGGACGCTACCCCCCTCACCCGCCGGGCCCTGGGGGTCCGAAGTCCCCTGGGCCGGTAACTTTGTCCTCTTCTTTTTGGGCATTTCCATCTCGTTTTTTGTTTTTTATCGAGGTTGTCTCCTCTAGGCTATTTGACAGCGGGCGCCACCCCGAAGAAAGAAGAAAGAAAAGCTGGCTATTGGAAAGCAGGCGCCACCCCGAAGAAAGTAGAGGGGGAAACCGGGGACCAAGGGGCAGGAAAAAGGAAAGGAGGTTATGGATAGGTAAGGAAGAAAGAATGGGTTGGGTGTTCTCCCACCCGTCACGGCCCCATTGTACCGGGTTTGGAGTCAGGGTTTTCCTTCCCCTATCCGCATTAGGCCAAAGTGCCCGAAGGGAGCGGAATCCCCTCTTCCCATGGTGTTCGCCAGCGACGACTTCCGATTACTCACTACTCGCTACTCACGGCCCGAAGGCCGCTTTCGTTTTCGTTTTCATCTTCCGTCGTCGCCGACGAACACCACGAGGGAGTGCAATGGACGCTCTTAGTTCACCGCCCCGCCCCCCCAGGCCGAAACAGCAGCCAATGGCTACTGAGTCGCCCCAGGGGACCGGGAACGGCTTAAGCCTCTCCACCACGGCAAGGTGGCGTCCACGGAGAGGAACCTAACCTAACCTTTTTTTTTTTTTTTTTTTTTTTTTTAACGACGGGGAAAATGCATTACGCAGACCCCCCAATGCTCCGGCGCATTGGGGGGTACTGTGGGACTCCCCGGCCCTCAGGAGAGGCTAGTCCTCTCCCTCGGTGTGCAATGCCGGGTATACCCACTAAAAACCCCGTCGTGCAGCCGCCCTTGCTGCAATGCCCAGTCCCCGCGTACACGCGGCAGCATCCCAAACGGGGACCGGGCGGCCCGGCCCAATTAAGGGCCCCTCTCCGCAGGGGTCCGGCCCTGCCCTCCTCTCAGGAAGGAGTACGCGGAGCGATTCAGTTTTTGAATCGGTCCGCGTAGTCCTTCTTCCTCTTCATCTCTGGCGGGGGGGGTGTGGGAGAACTCTCCTTGTGAGGGTCCTCCCCACCCAGCACAGCCCTCGCCTTCTCCTTTTCCCGTTGGGCGGCGGAGGATCGGTCGGCCATAGTCCTCTTCTTAGAGGACCCGGCCGAACGACCCTCCCCGCCATCGGTGGAGCCCTTTTCCGAGGCAGCGGAGGAGGGACCCTTGTTCGCTTTCGAACGGGTCACTCTCTCCGCCCCCGCGGGCCCTGCTGGGGCGGAGGTTTCGGGGGGTTCAGCCCTACGCGGGCCCCCTTACTCCCTCCGCCGGAAGCGGCCGGGGCCGCACCCTCACTCGTCGAGGGTTGCGTGCCCGGGCCCTTCCCCTTCTCGGTGGCCTTTTTGGCCAACGCGGCTTTACGCCGGTGGGCGACCCTTGCGCTAGGCACGCAAGTGGCCGCCCCCAGCGAGTGACCGTCGGGTAACCCAACGTCCGCGCACAGCGGACACTTGGGCGTCCCCGCCGGGCACAGCCGCGACTGGTGGGAGCGGTCGCCGCACCTATGGCAGCGGCCACTCCTGTCCGGCCCTTTACAGCCGGCCGCCCCGTGGCCCACTTCGAGGCAGCGGAAGCACCGCATCCGGCGGGCCGGGAGTGGTTTAACAACCACCACGCCCCACCCGATGCAGAGCTTCCCCGCCTCGACGACCTTGTTGTAGACCGGCACGGGGCAACGCAGCCACACGGAGCCCATCCGACCCGGGAGAAACCGAATTTCTCCCACGGACAGGTCCTCCGCGCAACAGTCCGTCAACCCCGTGACGGCCTCAACCACCTCTTGCCGGGTGACAGAGTCATCCAGCCCCTGAAGGCGCAACTCTGCGCGCTTCTGGGGCCGGGTGACCCTGACTCCCGGCCTCCCCCCCAGGAGTTCTCGCATCTTCGCGAGAAGCTCCCCTGCCAGGCGGGGGCCCTCCGTTCCAGTTAACTGGAACAGAGTGCCCCCAGCCTGGGACTTCTTCAGGACCGCGAGTGTCCCGCTCCCCCGTATGATCTCCCTTGCGGGGGCGATCAACTTCAAGGCCTCCCCCATGGTCATCCCCGCCTCAGGGGTGACGGTCAGAAGGACCGCCGCCGTCTTCGGCTCTCGGATGACCCTGGCGGAGGCCTTGCCCTTCTTCTTCTGGGGGGGCACCTTTCCAGCAGGTGCCCCCTCAGCGCCCTTCTTCGGGCCCTTCTTCTTCTTCCTCCCACTGCTCCCCCCTTTGCCACTAGGGGCAGGGGGGGGAGCAGTCTTCTGGGAAGAGGTACCCGCCTCTCCGCGGGTCTTGCGGGCCTTCCTGCCCACCACCTTGCTCCACAACTCCTTCCCTTCCGCGGGAGGGGGCCTTGGAGGCTCGGTGGGCCGGGCCGTCTCCTCTGTTCGGGGTCGGAGCACCTCGACGACCCGAGCCACGATTCTCTCGACCAAAAGGTCTTGAGAGGCGGCCGGGTCCCCGAGGGGCTCCTCCCGAACGGAGACCGGAGGTGGAGGGTCATCCCTCAACACGGGAGGTCCCTCCATCTCCGTCTCCATCGCCTCGATGCCGCACTCCGCCCCGGGGGGCGGTGTGGGGCACGGGGAGGGCAAGGTCCTCTCGGCTCTGGTGGCCCGAAGGGTCTCCTTCGCCTTGAGGACCTCAACCTCCCTCTCCAGCCTCTCCACCTTCCTCTGGGCCTCCTCGAACAGACCCTTCGCGGCCTCAAGGTCGCGACGGGTCCGCTCGAGGGCCCCTCTCTCCGTCTGTTCACCCGCGCTGATGTTCGCGCGGGTGAACAAGAGCTTGGAGGCGGCCAGAGCCCGCCGCGTCGCAGCCCGAAGCGCTCCCCTCAGGGTACCCTTCAGGGACTTCGAGCGCTCAGCGACGCGCTCCACCGCCTCCATCTCTTCCATGACGACATTGATGAGGGAGTCGACGGTCTCGTTGTCGAGCTCCCTCATCACGTCGTAGGAGGAGGGGAGTCCCCCCGCGGTCGGTCCGAAGTCAACTTCGAACCTGGCCCCGAGGATATCCCGCTCCTCCTTTACTCGCTCCAGCTCCTTCTTCAGGAGCTCCAACTCCTTGCGGACCCCCTCGACACCGACCCACTCGCCGGTTGTCGCGGGGCGTCCGCGTCCGCGCTTCGGTCGCGCGTCCCCCCCGTGCCTTAAGGTATACGCCGTATCCGACGAGTACTCGGAGAGCGACATTTCATTGTCGGTCCCCGAGCCCACGTCGGACGACGTATCCTCGTCGTCGGTGGAGGCTACGGCTTTCGGCGCCGTGGGCCCCACCCTCTTCCTCTTGGAGGACAGTGGACCAGGACGCTTGAAGCAAGCCTCCTCGTCCTCTGCCCTCGCCGTCGAAGGACCCGGGGTCGCCGGCGCTGGACTAGCCTGCGCTCCCGGATCCTGCCTCGTGCTCCTGCGCACGGGGTCTTTACTCCCCCCTTACCAAGGCCTGGAACGGTCTTCCGCAGACCCTTGGCTAAAACAGAGATAGCCACATCTCCACCGGAGCTCTCTGGAAACTCCGATGGAAGCCCGACGTCGGATGACGACGAGGGAGGGGCCGGGACGATACCCCCCACACCCGCCGGGCCCTGTGGCTCCGAAACCACTGGGCCGGTAAGTTCCTCTTCTTTCCTGGTGTGCTGCATAATGATCTGAAAAGAATTTGGTTTTCTGTCGGGGTTTTCCTTCCCTTAGGACATGCCGTCCAGAGGCTCACGGGCTGTCCAGACCGGGTTTTTAATTCGAGGTTTTCCTTCCTCTAGCCACCGGGATGGTAGACCCTGACAGTGCAGGGGCATCCCTAACGGTCGTGGCCGACCGGGCGATTGAAGTCAGGGCCGCCTACCCCTATGCGCATCAGGCCAAGGTGCCCGGAGGGAGCGCAACCCCCCTTCTCGTGATGTCCGCGCGGCGGCTTTGGGCTACTCTCATACTCGCTACTCACGGCCCGAGGGCCGCTTTCGTTTTCGCTTTCACCCGCCACCACCGCGACGAACACCACGAGGAAGTGCAATGGTGTGCTCTTAGACCCCTCAACCCGAAGGAAGAGGGGAGCTCCTCCACCACGACAAGGTGGCACACCACGAAGGAGAACCTAACCTAACCTAACCTAACCTAACCTAACCTAACCTAACCTAACCTAACCTAACCTAACCTAACCTAACCTAACCTAACCTAACCTAACCTAACCTTTTTTTTTTTTTTTTTTTACGAGAGAGGAGAAAATGCAGTTACGCACCCCCTGGTCCCCGTAGACCAGGGGAGTGTGGGACTCGGCCTATTTAACGGCCCCTACCCACTAAAAACTCCTCTCTGTGCGTCCATCCGATGTGGCCGACCTCTCAGGCAGTTCCCGCTTTGCAAAAAACCCCGCCCGAGAGGTTACGCCTTTTGGGCTTCCGCCCCCCCCCCCCCCCTCGTCTAGTCCGGGCTTCTTCGATCCTGTGTGCGTGTTGTGTGTCATTGTGTGTATGTGTGTGTGTGTATGAGTGCTTGTAAGTACGTGCGAATGAACTGTGCGTGTAAGTGCATTTGTGTGTGTGCGCGTGAAATGTGATGATTGATTGAAATCCCTCACCCCCCTATGTATATCCCCCCCCTGGTCCCATCCCACACCCCCACCCTCTCCTTCCCCACCCACCGCCCTACCAATGACCCCAAAACGCGATAAATGTCCCTGTGATGACGTTAAGTCAGTGTCAGTGTGCAAGTGTATTGTGAAAATGGATGAATGATACCCTACCCTCCCTTTACCTTTCCCCAGCGATATCCCTACCCCCCTACCCTAACCTATTCCCATTAGATACCCTATACCCCATGACCCTCAATCCGATATTATGTCCCCTTGTTTATTGTGTTTGTGTTCGGACCCTGTGGTGTCATATTTTAGACTCCACTCCTCCAATATTTTTTTTCCTCTTTTCTCCCGTTCCAGGTAAACGCTATATTCAGTTCAGTTTATCCTGTCTTTCCGTCATATGTTGTTCAAGAAGGAAAACCCCATGTGTGTGTGTGTGTGCCCGCGTGTATGCGTTTGTATGTGTGTGTGTGTGTGTGCCTGTGCGCGTGTGTATATGTGTGTGTGTGTGTGTGTGTGTGTGCATGTGTGTGTGTGTGTGTGTATGTGTGTGTGTTTGTGTGTGCATGTGTGCGTGTGTGTGTGTGTGAGTATGAGTGAGTATGAATGAGTATGAATGAGTATGAATGATATGAGTGTATTAATGATTGCTAATGTTGTTGTTTTCTTTCAGGTTCCACCTTATTCCTGCCTCGGTCCATGGGAGAGGCAGACGTCCGTCAGGGTTTATCCATATCCATATGTGCGCCAGGTGGGTACTTAACTGGTAAGTACTAGGTAAGTATGTAATTATTATTATTATACTATTAGGCGCTCTCCTCATCGTCTGATAATACATCTCGGTTTCTCCGTTCTTGCTCACGGAGCCTTTCTGTCTCCTCTTTCGCACGGAGGACAACTTCTGCAAAATGCAGGAAAGCATTCCACTTGTCCTCATTCTCGCATATCTTCTGGATGATGGTAATTAAGTTCAAATCAGGACCAATTATTCCTTGTAGAGTAGCTCTTTCTTCTGTCCATTTCTCACACGTTTGTAACGTGTGTTCCGCCGAATCGTCATACATGTCGCAGAACGAACAAGTTGGACTCTCTTCTTTGCCTATTCGATGAAGGAACGTATTAAAGCACCCGTGCCCGGTTAAAATTTGTGTGGCACGGTACGTTAGCTCTCCGTGAGTGCGGCTAAACCATAGTCCAATATGGGGTCCAATGGCTTCGCATGTTCGTTTTCCAAAAGTCTTCTCGTTAGTGATCATAATCTGCCACTGTCTCAGCATAATTATTTTCTCGTCTTCTTTAATCTCATTTTCCGTAGATCTGCTCCATTCGCCAGTCCTCTTCAGCTCCATGGCTCTCACAAAGACTCTCTTCAGGTATGCGGACTGTAGTGCAACCGGGACGATTCTCGCTAGGAGAAGTGCAGCATCTGCAGATACCGTTCTACAGCCAGATACCACTCTTAAGGCGAGTGTTCTCTGCACTCTCATCATCGCTTTTGTTAATTTAGCGTTACCTCCTATCTCTTCGCTCCATATTGGAGCCGCGTACATTATAACTGAATTGACAGTATTTGCGTAGAGCCTTCGCTTTTTCTCTGAAGGACCCCTCAAATTGGGCATAAGCCTGCCCAACTGTCGTGCTACCCGCATAGCTTTTCCTTCTATAAATTCCACATGATCTTTGAATGTCCAGCCTTCATCTAAGTACACTCCGAGATACTTCATGGATTTCTTGACTGCTATCGACTCGTGTCCAACTCGTATGTGGAGATTATCCGGGATTTTCTTTCTCTTACCTCTAAAGATTACCACCTCCGTTTTGGCTTCCGCGACCTGCAGATCTAATTTCCTAATACGCCTCAGTGTTTTGCTGACCTGTAAGTTTGCCTTGGTAATACCCTCTAGAATATCCGTGGCTCTTGTGAGGATAAGGGTATCGTCAGCATACCCTACCACTGCCGTATCTCTCTCTAGTGGGGCCCTCAGGGCCCAGTCATACGTTAGATTCCATAATGTGGGACCCAGGACTGAGCCCTGGGGAACCCCTGCAGTCATCTTGCGCACCTGTGTGGTACCATCCGGAGTAGGAAACTCGACGCTTCTGTTCGATAGATAATTATTTATCGTCCTTCTTATGTACAGCGGGAAGCTTCTCTCCTTCAACATTGCTCTGATATATTTCCACCTTATAGCATTAAAGGCATTACTGATATCTAAGCTGATTGCTATCACAAAGTCGCCACGACTAGTCGCCTTCTGGACAAATTCTTTGACATACATCAAAGCGTCATTTGTAGATTTCGCCTTTCGAAACCCATATTGCATATCTGTCAAGTTGTATTGTGGGTTCTTCCAAATCCAATCTTCAATCCGAAGTACGAGAACTCTCTCCAGTAACTTTCCTAGCTCGCTTAACAAGCAGATCGGCCTTACCTTGGGGTTTTGCGTGTCTAAAACACCCTTTGGGATCAGCACCAACACCGCTTTTTTCCAGATATCCGGGAAGCGTCCTTCACGTAGGCAGATGCTGAAATACTCCGCAATTCTCGCTACCATTACGTCTGGTGATTTTTTCAAATAGAGTGCTTTCACGCCATCGTTACCGGGGGCCTTATTGGCTACTATTCGCTTACGCATGAGGTTGTGGATCTCCATAGACGACACCTCATCCTCCTCGTTCCAACTCTCCATCGGAGGAGGGAATTCTTCTACCCTCTCGTTCCAGTGGTCGTCATAAGGGAAGAGCCTATCCAGAGTCGCGTTCAAAACGTTGATGTTCAGCATCTCCGTCACGCCAGGGAAAGTTCTTCGTAGCCTCTTCAGCACTACCCTATAAGGTAAGCCCCATGGGTCTGACTCGATAGTTTGGAGCAATTCGTCCCATGCGCACGCTTTGGCTTTACTAATCTCTAGTCTTAGAGAAGCTCTCGTCGTCCTATACGTCTCCTCCATTTGCGCCACCAGCTGTTGGGTGCTATTCCGTTTTGCTTTGCACTTTTGCCACCTCCTTCTGGCTCGTCTGCATTCCAACCGTAGATTTGCAATAGTTCCATTCCACCAGTAGGCTTGGTCCTTCCGGACTTTCTTAACACGTGGCATGGACATATCACAAGCGTTGTCATATGCCTCCGCCAGCCATTTCGCCACTTCCTCAGATGTATTGGGTGGCGTTGAATCTGTGCACTTCCACTCCAGAATCTCGGAGTACATTTTCACATCCATTTTCTTGATACTCCACTTGGGATACACCTTCTTTCTGACGTTTTTGTAAATACCGTTTGCGTCGCCTCTGTATATATGTACATTATTATTATTATTATTTACAATACTCATTTCATCTTCTGTATATATATCTCCTCCATTATCATTATGTATATACTCATTATTTTCGTTATATCTATTCATGCTATTGTGCCTATTTATACTATATACATCATCGTTAATTTTTAACTGGAAAGTAATATACATATGATCGGAAAATGTAAATTCATCTGAAACTCTCCAGTCTTGAATCCGGTTGTGTATGTCCGGCGTCGTCCACGTCAGATCCACAATTGAATTTCCTTGATGTCGAACACAGGTCGGAGTAATGCCGTCATTTAGGATTCTAAGATCCTTGCAGGCTGCCCATCGTGACACCTTTTCTCCTTTCTCGTCTGTGATGCGTGCGCCCCACATCCTGTCTTTGGCGTTAAAGTCACCTGCAATTATTATCCGACGGTGATCAAGTTCTAGGATCATCTCATCGAGCTCATTTAGGAAATAAGAATACTCTCCATCGTCGACGTTTGGAGAGACGTAGCAGGCAATTACTGAAATCTCTCTCCATTTGACTGTGACGCTATAACGTCCTTGTTTATATAGGATTCCAGGACTTATGAAGTTATCGCAGTTCCAGTGGATC
Organism: Camponotus floridanus; assembly: GCF_003227725.1. Taxonomy (NCBI): domain Eukaryota; kingdom Metazoa; phylum Arthropoda; class Insecta; order Hymenoptera; family Formicidae; genus Camponotus; species Camponotus floridanus. The sequence goes on along the minus strand of NW_020229456.1, from coordinate 73,745 downwards.
GCCACAGTCCCCTGTCTGTTTTGAAACCAGGCAGGGTTCGTCGGGATATTGTGGGGCTCCGATATTACTGTAATTCCGATCTTCTTTTCTAACTCAGATTGCGCAAGCAGATCCATTGCTGCTCTGCAGTGATTCGCATTGCACTGTAGGAATCTAATCATGATCCGTATCCATTAATATTGCCTCTGTCCTCCGCTCAGAGGTATCTTCCTGATTAGCCACTGTTTTTACTCCCTCACATTGAGAGGAGCCGACACGATGGTTACTCTCCTTCTTTAATTTTGCGCAAAGCACACATCTAACTGGATTTTGGCACGTTCTGGCGTTGTGTCCTGCCTTGCCACACCTAAAGCAGCATTTGCTATAGTCTGCGTTTGATTTGCAGCTCCTAACCGTATGGCCAGTGCACCAGCATTTATAACATTGCATGGGCCTGGCCTGTAGCAACTCCACTTTTGCCATCGTCCAGCCGATAGGGATTTTATTCCTTTTAGCGATTGCTAATGCAGATTTCAAAGGGCAACGGAGCCATGCCACATTAAGCCCGGTTCTAGAGGGGCGAATTGCCGTAACAGTAACCTCCTGCATGCCGCACTCTCCGATGTCCGCTACCGCAAACTCGATCTCTTCCTTTGTAATGGATTCTTCCAATCCGAACAGTTTCAGCTCTCCTTTAATAATGGGACGAGTCACGACAGCGTCCTCCAAAACCTCTTGCAGTTTGACAACGAGTCTGTCCGCTTTCTCCGAATTCTCCGGGCCCGAAATTTCGATTATGGTAGAACCATTCACACCCTTTCTGATTCTGGGTGCTCCGATTTCTAGCTCACTTAATGAAATGCTGGTACGGGCCTTCCTAAGCGCTTCCGCATATGAGAAGTCATCAGTCCTGCCTTTTATACAGACAGCAGCAGTCTTGGGGATTCTTCGCGTAGGAATCTTTCCCTGTACGCCACCATTCACCTTTCCTTTTCCACTTTGACCTTCCTTTCCTGAGGGAGGAAGTGGAGGGCCTGAGACCGGTTGGTTCAGGGCCTCCCCCTTCTTCTTCCTTTTTTCCCTCCTCTTCTCTTTCCTTGCAATCTTAGTCCACTCCTGCTCTTTCGTTTCCTTGACATCCTTGGCTGCATTTTCTTGCTCCTTCATTGGTCCACTACTAGTACTAGGTGGGACAAGCTGTACGTTTTCGATTACCCTTATCCTGGGTTTTCTCTGAGGGAGGGGAGGAGGAGGTGGTGGCATCTCCTCGTCCCCTACCCTCAGAGTCTCCTGTACCTTGTCCTTATCTGCGTCCGTTTTAGAAAGCAGAGCTCTGACCTTGGTCAAGGCGTCAATTTGTTTGTCCAAATTGTCTAATCTTTCCTTCTTCTGTTTCAGGGTATCCAGGATTGGCGTTGACTTTCCACCAAGAGGCGGTCGCATCACCACCGATGAGGGACTTCTGGATCTACTACTATCCCTGGATTCGGATTCCACCGACAGGTTTCTAGGTAAGTATTTCTTCCTTTTAACTTCAGGCTCTTCTTTTCCTCTAGAAGGTTCTTCCCTTTCCTTCTCTCTTCTATTAATCACTCTTTCCTCACTCGCTCTTCTCACCTCTTCACGAACTCGCCTGAGCTCCTCTCTCATTTCTTTATTCTCCTTTCTTAAATCATTAATCGTATCTCTCAATTCACTCACTTCTCGATTACGCTTCTCTTCATCTTTTTTGTGTCTCTTAATTTCGCTCATAAGTTCTCCTAATTTGTGCTTTAAAAACTCGGGATCGTTTTTTGATTCCGCCTTAAATTGTAGCGCACGGATCATATCTTCTAAGCACTTATTTCGCTTCTTCATCTCTCCGTTTAGACCGCCCTGTAACCGGCCACTCTTCACACGGATGACCTCTAGGTGCTCTATGTATTCAAGAGCCTGCGCACTTATATCCGAAGCCGTCATAGTGAGCAGCAAGTCCTCTTTGATATGCTCCGGTGCAACTCCTGTTGCTTCCAGGATTTTCCTCTCTGCCTCCTCAGGATCTATAGCACGCTTTGTCTTCTTTGGACGTCCGCATTTGCTCTTCTTCTTCTCCTCATCGGTTTCAGGCGCCGAAGGGGCGGTGCTAGTCTCACCATCGCCTGTCATTGCCGTCAACTGAGAGGAACCTGCTATTGGGTCACCTTTGCACCCTTTACTGGGGCTCTCGCGCATTATGCGCCTATTCCTCGATCGTAATTTGGGGGGCCTCATAACCTCCTCTTCACTCTCTACTTGTGAGTCCGACTCTCGTGGTCGGATCTTCCTTTTTGGCGCTCTGTACAAGTCCTCGCACTCCATTTCCGTTGGATCAACCACTGCACTAGGTAGCACCTCTTCGGCCGCTGCACTAGGTAATACCTCGTCTAACATCTCTGATTGAGGCACCCCCTCCTCTCGAGGTGCATGCAAAACTTCCTCGGGGGGTCCGGGTGTGTCAGTCAGGGGTGCTGTTTCATCCTGGCGGGCTACCACAGAACTAGTATCCTGCGACGGTCCCTGTTGCGGCTCATTGGAGATACTCTCCAACTGTCGTATCTCCCACTCAAGCGTTTCTTCCTCCTTCGCCGATGGTGTTAGGCCGGCTTCTCCTTGACATTCTACACACTTGACCTGTGAAAGGTCAAGCTGCTCATTTCCGTCGGTGACCTGCGACATATCCTCCATAGATTTAGTTTTATTGTTGAGTTGAGAATCCATAATAGTAGTAAAATTCAAGACCGGTTCGGTCATCACGACAGCTTGCCTCAGCGAAGCTACTTCCCCGGTTAAATGAGTACCCTAGTTAAGGGAAGGGAAGCGGAGAAGCCGTTTATCGGGTGGCGAGCCCTATCCCGACCAATGACTCTAAATAAAATATTCCCGGAGTGGGCCGGGGCCACAAAGATGCTGAGGATTAGACTCACCCCAGGTCCGGGACGCGTGCTGATCCGAACAGCCGCTCATCCCGAACCCGGGCTAGAGTTTGCCGGGGTATATCCCCCCCGGCAGGGTATGAGGAAGAGGGAGCCACCCTCCCCTCCATACTGTGCTCCCGGAACGCGCGCTTCAACCCCCGGATAGGCTCCGATCAAGGGTGCGGAGCGGTCTTCCCTCTAGTTTGCCCTCCCCGTTCACGGGACCTTTGCCGGGGAAGTCCGGACTTACGTTTACCCTTATTACTAGGGGAGGAGCCTGGGTACTGACTTCACGCACCCTTCCCGGTCGGGGGGCAACTACTCCCCCCTTGGTTAGTCTCCGGGGAATATCCACGCGCGTCCGTTCACACCTCATACACACACACACGCATACCAGGCTATTGTAAAGAAGGGAGCCACCCTTGCGAAGAATAAGAGGGGGAGTTTAGGGACAATGGGACGGATAATGGATGGGAGGTAAGGTGGGAACACACGCGCAAGACGCGCCATTCATCCATCCACACACACATCCACACACCAGGAATTAAGGATTCATGGGGCAATGGGAAGGAAAAGGAGGTAAGGGTGGGATGGGTAAGAGAGGCTGAGAAAGGATATCTAAGGATAGGAGCAAGAATTGGGGATACAAGAGGATTGGGGTGTTTTTCCACCCTTAACGGGATCCTCAACCCGGGCGATTGCAGTCAGGGCCGCCTACCCCTATGCGCATCAGGCCAAAGTGCCCGGAGGGAGCGCAACCCCCCTTCCTCCCCTTCCGGGGAGGGAAGTGCAATGCAGGCTCTTGGTCACCGCCCCCGGTCCCCGGGCCCCCCGACACGAAAGTGTCGAGGTGGGGGCCCGAGAGACCCACCGGGCCCCCCCCGACACCTAAGTGTCGAAGTGGGGGGCCCGATGGGCCCGGAGACCGGGGGGCGGCTAAGCCCCTCCACCACGTCAAGGTGGCCTGCAATCGGAGGAGTGCACCCTTCGAAGAGGGCCGAAAACAAGGTCCGTAACGCTGCGGGTCCAAGTGCGTCTGGACCACGCACGCCGGCCACCCTGCCCACTAATTTTTTTTTTCCCCCTCTGCCGGGGGACCACCACTGGTGGTGTCCCCCCAGGTGTCCAGCCACCCAGGGGGACCCAGATGATTCGCGTGTGCCTTCGCTTGTTTTAGAGTGGGGTAAGGCAGGCCCCCACTAGGTAGACTCCTGTATTGAGAGATGTGCCTTCCTCTCGACCGAGCTCCCCTCATTTTAATTGGAGGGGCCCTCTCACCTAGGCAGAATCGGCAGAGAAGTATCGCGTCGACTACTACTCGGGGGGGACGCCAGCCCCGGCGTTTGGTCGACGGTCCCGCTCGATCGCTAGGCCGGCACACCGCCCGTTCAGGCACTAACCATTTGACCGAGGTGATCACATTGGAGATACACCTCGGCACCGCATATGCCTCCGCGTTTTCCGGCTGGAGGAAGGCATACCCCACCTTGTGGATGAAAGGCTTGGGACCACCCAAGTCTGCTGATGTTCCCGGGTCCCACCGACCCTATCCGTATGAGCACCCAAGTACCCGCTGAGCCCAAGAACCGAAGTTCCCCGGTTCCACCGACCCTATCCGAATGGAGACCTACAGACCCAGCAAAGCACTAAAGGGACACCAGCAGACCATTACAATGGTCCCCTCACCCTCATCGACCCTTCCCGTGTCCCTGCATCCGCCTTTTTATACAGGAGGAATGCAGACTCCTGTTGAGATATGTCAGCCTCGGGGTCAGCGACCCGTCACTTGACATGCCTCGCCACTCGACGGCATCCGTGACTCGAAATAAGCGTGCATCCGATTTTTCCGGAGGGTGATGCACTAACCCTCGCTGCATCTCCTACCCGACGCGAGCTAACCTGAAAAGAAAAAACCTGAAAGAAAGAGAAGAATTAGCTTAAAACTAACTTAAAAACTACCTTATAACTAACTTAAAATTAACTTAAAAATAACTTAAACTAACTTAAAAATTAACGAAAACAAAAAACGCTGAATTGATCTCATCACAGATCAACCAGCACCGGACGCCTTCGGGTTTTTCAAAGATGGGGAAGGCGCACCCCACTCTGTGGATGAAAGGCTCGGGAGCATCTGTCCGCCTCAGCTTCCTCGGGTTCCACCGACCCTATCCGAATGGAAACCCTATGACCCGCTTGAGCCCAGGAACCGAAGTTCCCCGGTCCCACCGACCCTATCCGAATGGGAACCTTCGGACCCAAGCGAGCCGGAAACCTTAGCGGAGGTTTCGATGCTCCCCTCACCCTCATCGACCCTTCCCGTGTCCCTGCATCCGCGTTTTTAGACAGGAGGAATGCAGACTCCTGTTGGCCCACGTGACTCGAAGTAAATGTGCATCCGGATTTCCGGAGGGTGATGCACAACCCTCACCTCACCTCCCGCTTTCGCCGCGAAGGTGGGCATCCTACCCGCAACAAAAAGAGCTACCGCGAAAACGAAAACAAAAAACGCTAAGTTGATCTCATCGTAGATACAACCAGCACCGATCGCCTCCGTGTTTTTCAAAGATGGGGGAAGGCGCACCCCACTCTGTGGATGAAAGGCTCGGGAGCATCTGTCCGCCTCAGCTTCCTCGGGTTCCACCGACCCTATCCGAATGGAAACCCTATGACCCGCTTGAGCCCAGGAACCGAAGTTCCCCGGTCCCACCGACCCTATCCGAATGGAAACCTCCGGACTCAAGCGAGCCAGAAACCTTAGCGGAGGTTGCGATGCTCGCCTCACCCTCATCGACCCTTCCCGTGTCCCTGCATCCGCGTTATTATACAGGAGGAATGCAGACTCCTGTTAGCCCCCGTGACTCGAAGTAATTGTGCATCCGGATTTCCGGAGGATGATGCACAACCCTCACCTCACCTCCCGCTTTCGCCGCGAAGGTGGGCCTCCTACCCGAAGTTTCTAAACCCGCCTCCCGGTAGAGGCGGCTTGTGCAGCAGTGTCCCAATCGAGATACCAATGTCTCGGTCGAGACACCACCGCACCCGGCTGCCTACGTTTATTTATACAGGGGTGGGCAGGCCCCCTGTCGCCGACGTGCAACGCCGACTCCTAACCCGTGTCCCCGCCTCCGCGTTTTTTATTTAAAGCGAGGGGAGGCGGACCCCCGCTTGCGGTATGTTGACCGGTGGATTCAAGTGGGTCTTCCACAGGAACCCATCACCCAACATAACCGCGCCATACGGGCACACGTGACTCGAGTTAAATGTGCATCCGGTTTTCCGGAGGGTGATGCACCACCCCTCAACCTCACCTCCCGCTTGAAGAGCGGAAGATGGGCTTCCTACCCGAGAAAAGCTCCGCCTCCACGTGGAGACGGTGTTGTGCTGTGTTGTTTCCATCGGGAAACACTATCGTGCTTCGCGACGGAAGTCAACACTGCACCCGGCTGCCTTCGATTTTTTATACAAGGGTGGGCAATCCCCCTGTTGCCGACGTGCGACGCCGGCTCCTTCCCGTGTCCCCGCCTCCGGATTTTTTATTTAAAGCGAGGGGAAGGCGGACCCTTCGCTTGCGGTATGTCAGCCTCCAGGTACCGTAAACACAGTACCCTTCACCTGACATAAGGACCGCTCCACTCGACGGTTCCCGAGACTCGACATAAGTATGCCTCCGATTTTTCCGGAGGGTGAGGCACCAACCCTCTTGAAAGCAAGCCGCGACCCGAAGACTCTACTGCCCGGTGGCCAAAAAGATGGTGGATTTCCGCGTCTCTCCGAGGAGAGACCCGAACTCCACCCACACACACACTCACACATGCACACACCATTCACACACAGAGGAACCGCCACCGAGATAATCCCCGCCTCTGGCCCGGCAGGTGACAAAGTCACCCCACCAGTCCCTCGGGCGAGGGTCCCGGCCGGTTCCCGTTTTTCCCCTTTGAGGGACGCTTCACGGCGGGAGCACCCACCGATCCGCCACCTCATCCCCCCTGTGGGAGCACCCACACAAGTTACGGGCGGAGAGCTAGGCTCCCCCTACAGTGCCGTACCACTGGGCGATTGAAGTCAGGGCCGCCAACCCCTTCCAGCGAACGAGACTGGTCCGCGGCAGCAGACCTCATCTCTATGGAGTCGCTGGGCTCCATCTGCACCCAAAGCCGGGTACCGTGCTATTTGAAAGCGGGCGCCACCCCGAAGAAAAGTAGAAGTGGAGACCTTGGGACAATCGGTCGGGGAAGAAGGATGGGAGGTTTAGGATGGGAGGAAGAAAGAATGGGTTGGGTGTTCTTCCACCCGTAACAGCCCCATTGTGCCGGGTTTGGAGTCAGGGTTTTCCTTCCCCTATGCGCATCAGGCCATAAAGCCCGGAGGGAGCGCAACCCCCCTTCTCGTGATGTCCGCCCACGACGACTTCGGATTACTCACATACTCGCTACTCACGGCCCGAGGGCCGCTTTCGTTTTCGTTTTCATCCGAAGCCGCCGCCTACAGCGGACACCACGAGGAAGTGCAATGGTGCGCTCTTAGACCCCTCAACCCGAAGGAAGAGGGGAGCTCCTCCACCACGACAAGGTGGCGCACCATCGGAGGAGAACCTAACCTAACCTAACCTAACCTAACCTAACCTAACCTAACCTAACCTAACCTAACCTAACCTAACCTAACCTAACCTAACCTAACCTAACCTTACCTAATCACTAGGAATCCATACTTTTGCTGCCAACAAGTACGGCATAATTCACTGAAATCCTCGTACGACATATCGGTATTCACGTGATCGTTGTGTGACACGTGTTTCAAATTTGTACCGTCCTGTTTAAACAAGATCAGCAGGTTTGCGTTGTCGCGTATAAGATGTTTCGGTATTCTCGCGTATGTCTGACAAAGATAGAAACAGTCGACGTTCGAGTGACGACCCATTGAGAAGTACTCTCTTATCGTATCTTGCTTGTCGTACGCCACGTCATCGAAGACAAAAATCGAGTTTGGACGTGCCTCGCACGGTGGAATGACGTCACTGTTATTCGAGAACGTAAAATAGCCGATTTTGTCGATCGGCGTCAATAAATTCTCCAGATATCGATATTTCGGCTGTTGCAGCGACTTTGAGTACACGTACGCGTTCTCGAAACGTACACCGTGTGGACTTTCCAGTAGACTTATCAAAACGTTGGTTTTACCACAATTCGAGGGACCGCAAACGATCGCGCGTATAGTAATCGGTAACATCGTACCGTGTCTGCGCATCTCCGCATTGTCCCCCATCGAGCGTAATCTGTCGTCGCAATTTGTCACGCGTATCGTCAAAGGCTGTCGTACGAACCGCATGTTTTCTGTTTCGAACCAATTTTGCGAATGATCGCGAGGGGGAGGCCTATTCATAGAGGTGCCGCGACTCGAAACCGCTCAGTATCAAAAATGTATCTGCTTCTGTCGGATGAGAGAGACATTCTCGGACTTACCGCCAAACAGCTGCAGTATATTCCGAAGATTCTTTTACTGGAAAATTTCGGTGATTACGTGGAACGATTGTGGGACAAGCTTCCTGAATATATAAAGGCTGATCCGGAGGTTCGACAATATCGTTCGTGCATGCGACATTACAACCAGCCGTGGCAGCGAACGCACATTGACGGTCCGCCTCCGTTGATAAAAGATTGCTACGTATGTCAGCGAGAATCGTAAGAGGCAGCGGTCTCTTAAATCGTGCGATAAACGCGCTTCCGATCGAATTCCATATTCCCGGCTATCAGTTTTGCGGCCCAGGCACGCGGTTGCGGAAGCGATTAGCCAGAGGCGATCGAGGTATAAATTTATTGGACGCGACGTGTCGCGAACACGATATAGCGTACTCTCGGAGCAACGATCTCACCGAGAGACACGCAGCGGATAAGATACTCGCCGAGAAAGCGCGAAATCGTATCGGTGCGAGAGATTCGACTCTCGGTGAAAGAGCCGCAGCCACAGCTGTCTGGGCGGCGATGAAAGCCAAGACGAAACTCGGTATGGGCCTGAAAAGGACGAAGACGAAGAAGAAAACTGCGAAGAAACGGATACTTCCGGTAGCGAAATGCGGCGGCGTATTGCCGATTTTACCAATGCTGGGCGCGCTCGGATCCCTGATCGGCGGAGCGGCGGGTGTAGCGAAGGTGGTGAACGACGGAAAAGCCGCGCAACGTCAGATGCAAGAGATGCTACGTCACAATCGCGCCATGGAAGGTCGCGGATTATACCTCGCTCCTTACAAACACGGACGAGGAGTCTCAACGAGAAGAAGAAAAAAAAAACGTCAAAGAGACCGTTAAAAATGCCGCAGGGCGCAACTACCAACGTACAATTGCTACAACTGGCGAAACGTATGCGCATTCCGTATTTTAGAGGCGTTTTCATGCGCGACTCTTTACCGATCGGTGGTATTTATCAAAACGAGAACGGCATCGTAAATTTAGATAGCGTCGAAGGACCGGGTACTCATTGGGTAGCGTACGCAAAGAGGGCGAATCGCGTCGTATATTTCGACAGTTTCGGCAATCTTCGACCTCCCAAGGAACTTGTGCGATATTTCGGACGAAACGTAATGAAGATACAGTACAATCACACGCCTGTTCAAACTTACGATCAGAGCATCTGCGGACAATTGTGCTTGCAATTTCTTCGAACGGTCGATGCGTGCGAATTTAAAGACGGATATCGCGCTATTTAACTCAGTATTCGTTCAACAGTTTTGTCGACATGTCTATGATATTCACGTTGACTGGGAAGAGTAGCGTTCTCGTGACAAATTTCTTTCCCACTGTAGACTTGAGCGACGATGAATACGAACTCGGTCTAACGGATTTTGAGACTTATCACACGATACCGAACGTGAATTCCTCGAACAATAAATTTTACTTTGGCAAAGACGACGCGGAAATTACGATTCCCGAGGGATCGTACGAGTTGCAAGATATACATGAATTTTTGAAACGTGCAATTTCACGGAAACATCGCGATAAGAAACACATTGACGACGGTGACTATGAAGATGGCGAATATCCGATAGTGCTCCGCGCTAATTACAATACGATGAGGAACGAGATCAAATGCGCATACAGATTAAACTTTAGCAAACCCTGCAACATTGGATCGCTGCTAGGATTCTCGAATCGTATTCTCGAGCCGGGAAAATGGTACGAATCGAACATGCCGATTAACATTATCAACGTTAATATTATTATCCGCGTAGAATGTAACGTGACCGCGGGCGCGTACAACAACGGAAAACTCGTTCATACGATACACGAATTTTCACCGAGGGTACCGCCGGGATATAAGATATCGGAAACGCCGGCGCAGATCATTTACCTTCCGATCATCGCGCGGAGCATTACGGATTTAACGTACGCGTTGTTGACCAGAACGGACGATTGCTCGATTTTCGAGGAGAAGAGATCACCGTAAGATTGCACGTACGATGGCTGCGGCGATAACGTACGTACGTATGCGACGTATGAGATGCTCGTGTTGAACGGATCGAAAGACGCGAGAGATAACGCAATCTTTACGAAATCAGTGACACCAACAACATCAACGTCGACGTTCGCTAATATCCAATCATCCGAGAAAAAGAAACTCAGCGCATCGAACGTTGCGTTTTTGCAATCTTTGGGATTCGCGGTGCGAAACAGCTGAACGATGACCGACATTCTCAACATCGGTGACGAACCTATCTTTGACGATCGTATCGTCAAGATCGAGACTCACACGTACAACACGTTCGCCAATACAACGTTCGGACACAATGACGAGATAAGAATACCCATACAACAACAGGGTCTGTATACGCTGCCGCATGAGAGTTTCCTATACATCGAGGGACGACTAACGAAAAACAAACCACCAGCTGAAGGAGAAAATGATGTGATAATGGGAAATAATTGCGTCGCATTCATGTTCGACGAGATTCGATACGAACTCGACGGTGTTGAGATTGATCGCAATAGAAACGTAGGAATAACTACTACGCTCAAAAACTATGTAACGGTATCATCCGATAGAGACACGATTTTGAAAAATGCTGGCTGGAGACGTTTACCTACACGAATGGACATTTCAATTTTTGCGTACCGCTCTACATGTTGCTGGGATTTTGCGAGGATTACAGACGCGTGGTGATTAACGCTCGTCACGAATTGATCTTGATACGATCGCGCAACGACAACAATTGTCTGCATGGAAATTCGGCGCAGGAGCCTGTGATCGACATATTCAAGATACAATGGCGAATGCCTCATGTGCTGTTGAGCGAAATCAAAAAGTTGTCGATGCTGCGTGCTCTGGAAAGCGGACGATATCTCAGCATGGCTTTTCGCTCGTGGGATCTGTACGAGTATCCGCTATTACAGCTTACAACCAAGCATTCGTGGGCCATTAAGATTGCGACTCAACTGGAGAAACCACGATACGTTATCTTCGCTCTGCAGACAGGTCGGAAGAATGTCATGTCTAAGGATACGAGTCGATTCGACCACTGCAAATTGATCAACGTTAAACTTTATCTGAATTCGGAATATTATCCGTACGACGATATGAATCTGGATTTAGATAAAAACAGATATTCCATTCTGTATGACACGTACGCACGCTTCTGCAAGAATTATTACGGATACGAGTATCTCGAGCCGAGTCTCAACGTCCTGAAATTTCTACAACATGGTCCGTTCGTGATTATCGATTGTTCTCGACAAAACGAATCGGTCAAGAGCGCGACCGTGGATGTGAGATTGGAATTCGAGTGTAAGGAGAACGTGCCGCCGAATACCACTGCGTACTGTCTCATCATACACGATCGCGTGATCCAGTACAATCCGTTGACCAACGTTGTACGCAAAATCACCTAGGCGATAACATCGACAGAAGAGAGAGGGGGAAGAGGAGCATGATATAAATCAAAGTCTTGCGAGATGGTTTTAGAGTTTTGTCGTTCCTCTCGACTGGCATATCGAAGAGAGAGATCTCGTCATGTCCGTACCAATGTTTGTGGATCTGCAAGGATATATCGTTGGAAAAAATTTTGTCGTGAAGGAAGCGGCAGTCTTGAGAAAGGGATACGTTCTATCGCATTACTTTTTCGCAAGTCCCGTACCGTGGCACACACTTACAAAATCTGAGCGATGTCAAGTCTCATGGCTGATTAGAAATCATCACGGATTACAATGGGAAGACGGAAACGTTCCGTATGGCTTGGCTCAGCGTGCGATTACAACAGCTGTCGTTGGTACGATACATGAAGAAGAAGAAGAAGAAGAAGAAGAAGAATCGTCCGTCGTGTACGTCAAAGGACTTGAAAAGCGAAAATGGCTGGCCGATATACTAGACGATGCGGGGAACGGCTATATTATTGAAACCTTGGATGCGGATTACGAAGATATCGATGCTCTAAATAAATTAGACGATACGAATAGTATGCGATGTGGAAAACATGTTAAGAATTGCGCCTTACAAAATGTATTCAAAATATTTAACTGGTGGTCGCGACGCCAGAAAGAATTGCGATAAAAATAAAATATGTAAACATTCATATGCGTTATCTCTTATTTACCTCACTCTAATCCTTTGCATGCGTTTCTAAGAATTCTTTTGTTCGAGCACCGCCTCCCCCTTCTCCTAAATTCCAATGCGTTAGAAATATTGATCCCCCACCACTACATTATATTTTTAATAAATGAGCGTCGGGTATAACCGATTAATTCCTGTACGATCAGTGTCGCGTTAACCGCTCGTGGATTCACTTTTCATAACCTCCCAGAGAAATGTACTACGTTGAAAGAAGCAGCAACGGTATCGGAAGACACGTGAATAATTACGTGCCGAGTCGTGATAAAACTCCATCGTTTGAGAACAAATACGGCGAGTAAGTTTCGTTTAACATTTTTTTTCTATTTTTCTATTTTTCTATTTTTACAAATTATATTATTAGTATTACTTAATTTTAATTTTTCCCGTAGCATTTCGTCGGAGCGTCGTGCGGTTCGTATACTAGGCAGACGATACGCATTGACAGCTATGGAATTCAAATTCCTCGAAATCGGTATCAACGTGGGTCCGCCGAGTTACGTGGAGATTGTCATAGGAGATCATCGGGGAAAGGGACTGATATTATCTCTCGAAACGTGGAAGGGACTCTGCGAGCAACGTCGCAATATTCTAAATCTCCTTCGAAACGACTCTCACGACATGTATAATTTTATAAGCGTTGGACCGCTAACAGTGCGAGTTCGTACGATTAACGACGCCAAACTCATAAGTCTCGAATCTTCGAACGTATGCATGATGATGGTCGAATCGACGTTACATCGTATGTTCGATCTCGATGATTGCATAGATGTAACTTTTGATCGATTAGATAAAATTATCCAAACAGTCGATGTCAAATTTACGCAATTCTCCAATATCGCGTCCGCTGTAACGGATCTTAAAGAAGTATCAAATGTAATACGCGCGAGTGACGCTTTCAACAAGCATCAACTCGTCGATTGCGAGCTGGCGGCTTTAGCTTTTAGTCCATATAATATGTAAGACAAAAAAAAATATGTAAAAACTTGAATAAAGAGTTTTAAGTTTACTATATCGTGGTGTACTTTCTTTGCGTTTGCCCATCCCAGCTTTCATGCATAGCTCCTCGCGAAAGAGAGAGTTATCATGAGAGAGCAAACACTAGGAAAGAAAGAGAGATAAGGATACGTCGAACGAAAAAATCTAGAATTACTTATATCGGGGTGAGGGGTGTACCGCGAAAGCGCTAATACGAGCGGTGGAAGCAAGGGTACAAAGCAGCCAAACATCGGCGCTGATACGTTAAAAATTCTTCCGATAAAAAATCGTAAAAGACGATTCTAGCAAGTGTCGTTTGTTTATATTGTTTATAAATTTATGTGCTGTGTAATTCAATGAGAGAGATAAGGATACGTCGAACGAAAAAAATCTAAAATTACTTATATCGGGGGTGAGGGGTGTACCGCGAAAGCGCTGATATACGAGCGGTGGAAGCAAGGGTACAAAGCAGCCAAACATCGGCGTTGATACGTTAAAAATTCTTCTGAGAAAAAATCGTGAAAGACGATTCTGAGGTACTATTTGTTTATATTATTTATAAATTTATGTGCTGTGTAATTCAATGAGAGAGATAAGGATACGTCGAACGAAAAAAATCTAAAATTACTTATATCGGGGGTGAGGGGTGTACCGCGAAAGCGCTGATATACGAGCGGTGGAAGCAAGGGTACAAAGCAGCCAAACATCGGCGTTGATACGTTAAAAATTCTTCCGAGAAAAAATCGTGAAAGACGATTCTGAGGTACTATTTGTTTATATTATTTATCAACCGGGCATGCGACACAATATTTCATATACTTTCTATAAATATATGGGACCGCGCGTACTTTTTACGAGGCGTTTACGACGATATGGTGATAATGTCACATCTCTATTATACGATCATAATCTCAATTCAAAAATGCTGATGTTTATATTATTTATAAACCGAACATGTCCGTACGCAATATTGTTTATCAGCTGGGCATGTAATATAATATTACCATAAAACATCTAACACGCGCCGCCGCCGAAATCCCTCCGTCCCGCGTGACGTCATTCCCCCGCGCCTCCGTAATCCCCCGCGCGCCTCACCCCCCTGAGAGGACCTGAGTTAGAACTCTCCCTATACTCCTACTTCGGTTTATGTATCTTCGGCAATCCATATGCTCGTGGAAGAGTCTCAGTGTTGTTTCTGAGAGACTTAGCCTTGATCTTAGTTATGTAATTTTTATCACTCCATTCTTTCAGTTAAATTTTATATTCTCCCTCTTCCCCTCCAACCCATCCTTCCACTCTGCCCTCCTCTTCCTCCCCCCCATCCTATTTCGTTATCCCGTTTGTCAAAAATATCTCCCCTGAATTTACACCTCTGTCACATCAATTGAATAAAAATTTAGCTTTCCTTATCATTAATAAATTAAATCGTTTTATAAAAGTGCATAAGGACTCTTTATCTAATGAGTTTAAACGTGGTTTACAAAATTGATTGTCTTGATTGTGATGCCTCTTACGTTGGACAAACCAAGAGACAACTGAGAACACGCATTAAAGAACATCAATCTAACATTGACAATCCCTCGGCTAATTTAACTGTGGTGTCTGAACATAGATTATTTGGCCATGAATTTGACTGGCAGAATGTCTCTATACTGGATAATGAGCCACATTATATTAAGAGACTTATTTCAGAAACATTACACATTAAAGAACAAGCCCACAGTATTAATGTTAAGGATGATATTGATAAATTGAATAAATCTTACTTTCCCATCCTCAAAAGAATCAATGCTTTTCCCTTTCATAATTAATTTAATTTAATTTTGTATTTCTTTTCCTCTAATTCGTTCCTCTTCCCACCCCTCCTCTCCCCACTTCCCCGTTCACTCGGCTTTCCCACCCACTTCCACCCGCGTTCACTTCACCCACCCATCCCCTCCCTTACCAACAACCAGCTGTGAGATCTCGACACACGCGTCTCATTACGTTACGAACTTGCGATCTATCGACACGTTTTATTTCGACACTCCACATTTCTTCTACTTTCCTAAGTCATCCTTTATTTATAATCTTGGTGAGCGTTATTACTATTTTTCTTTGTCTCTATCTATCCTTTTCTAATCTATTTGCGAGATCATAACCATTTTAATAATGTGTTTTTTTACTTTATTATTTCGAGATCATAACCATTTTAATACTTTAATAATGCTTTTGTACTTTATTATGTCTATTGTGATTTATCTCTTCCGAATATTATCAATCTTATTTTCTAGCTCTGTTTTCAAACTTCGTTGACTTCTACCTGCGATATGATTTATTTCCATCTATATACTATGTTTTTCATATGTTTCTTTTAATGGTTTATTATTTTTTGCCACTTCTGTGGTTATATGTGCGAGACTTGTTGCTCCTTTTGGTTTATAATTATTACAGATTACCTACGAGGTTTACCAGGATTTTACACTATATAATATTCTTATTACATCGGAAGACGAGATCTCTTGGGTTTTTTCCTTGTTTTCATTTCATGGAACGATCTTTCTTATATACATTCCAACAACGAAGGTGAGCATCATTTCTACACATGTACGCAGAACGGTTGCAATTCATGGAGCCCGGTAATATGTTACGTATTAGCGATTTCCGTATAACAACTTTTCAATTTGCGACACTAATTTTTGAGC
Source organism: Camponotus floridanus (assembly GCF_003227725.1). Taxonomy (NCBI): domain Eukaryota; kingdom Metazoa; phylum Arthropoda; class Insecta; order Hymenoptera; family Formicidae; genus Camponotus; species Camponotus floridanus. The sequence continues at coordinate 57,577 of NW_020229456.1, read as the reverse complement.
GTTTTGTCTACAAACGAATTATATTATTGTTTATACAACCTTCACTCCATTATGATTTTTGCGAGCGCCTTGTCTGCACGCGTGCACAGACTTTTTGATTTCGTCGTTTCTATCTCACACTTGCGGATTTGTATATTATTTTGTATATCTCCGACTACGATTCTAATCTTCTTTGTCGTTTACGGTCATCTCTCTTTTTACTGTTTTCACTGAAGAAAGCCCGATATGGGCAGAAACGTTTGTTAATAAATTCTCACTTAATACATACGCTATTTTGGTGACATTTTCCATCCTTGCCATTATGACGTATAGGTGATATGTTTGAGTTTGTCGCCACACGACACGCGATTCTGGCTCACTGACCCGTAATTTTTTAAAATTTTTTGTCTCTTATTCTTTATATATTGAGCCTTAAACTACTTTTTAATTATTTAAGAATATTACGATTCTAAAAGTGGTGTCGTTCGTATGGAACATAGTTGGTGTGGACTATAGGATATAAAATAATATTATAACAATGGAGCTGCAAATACGTATAGACGAATGGAGGCACATAATCAACCTTTTCCGAGACAATAATAGTGCTGTGGAAAAATCGAACACTAAACAGATATCGATAACACAATATGTGCGCGATCGAGAATTAGGCATACAAGGTATGCGTAAGCAACGTTTCGTCAGACAAGCCGAGGTTAATATGTACGAGAATGGATATATCAAATGGCTCGATCATGTGCAAGTGAAAATTTTTCGTGAAATTCAGAAGACACACTACTCAATTGATGTAGACAATAATGATTACTCTTATTCCGGTAATAAACGTAAAATTACTCGAATCATAGACTCAGAAGATGGTTGGCAATACCAATGTATTAGACGCAATAATTGCGATCAAATATTTGAATATGAAGACCATGTTTATATATATAAAAATGTCGATTACAAGTAGGAGTATAGGGAGAGTTCTAACTCAGGTCCTCTCAGGGGGGGTGAGGCGCGCGGGAGATTACGGAGGCGCGGGGGAATGACGTCACGCGGGACGGAGGGATTTCGGCGGCGGCGCGTGTTAGATGTTTTATGGTAATATTATATTACATGCCCAGCTGATAAACAGTATTGCGTACGGACATGTTCGGTTTATAAATAATATAAACATCAGCATTTTCGAATTGAGATTATGATCGTATAATAGAGATGTGACATTATCGCCATATCGTCGTAAACGCCTCGTAAAAAGTACGCGCGGTCCCATATATTTATCGAAAGTATATGAAATATTGTATCGCATGCCCGGTTGATAAACAATATAAACATCTGCATTTCTTTGAAATGCATCGCGTGCGAGAAGAACGCGTGCGAGAGAGAGACTTAAGATTAACGCATGAGAGAGAACGATACTTATAACTAGCGCAGGGATGGGAACGCAAGAAGAGGTCTGTAAATAAATACATTTTTTTTTCCAATTAAAAATATAAAATTTAATAAAATGTGTATGACTAATAAAATAATAAGTATAAAATAATAAGAAAAAATATAAAATATAAAATTTAATCCGTTATATTATAGAGTGCCCATAGCTCATCAAAATTTACATAACAATCGTCATTACGATTTCTACTTAAATCTCCATTCAGATTATTTTGTTCTCCATTCTGATCTCCATTCAGATTTCTCATCTCTCCTGAAACATTCTCCTACAAAAAAATCACCCAAAAATAATTACTTGAATATTTTAAATTAATTTCGTAATTATATTAGCAAAAATTATCCATTACCTGTACATTCTCTTCCTGTTGCTTTTTCTTTTGATATGCATACTTTTTGTATATAATTTCAGGTGGACATTTGCATTTACGAGATTGACATTGTACAATATACGAGATTGTACAATACCGCGTTATATATAATAATTTATGATGATTACTAGCAATGCATTTTCTAAAATCATCATATTCAATATCATGATAAAAATCATTCCAGATTATTAAATCTATATACGTTTGGTTTATGCCCGTTGGGATACGTATATTTATACACGGTGTGTATGTACAGGCATTGATACACCTATCTACCCAACTGTAATCGACATTTTTATATATATAAACATGGTCTTCATATTCAAATATTTGATCGCAATTATTGCGTCTAATACATTGGTATTGCCAACCATCTTCTGAGTCTATGATTCGAGTAATTTTACGTTTACTGCCGAAATAAGAGTAATCATTATTGTCTACATCAATTGAGTAGTGTGTCTTCTGAATTTCACGAAAAATTTTCACTTGCACATGATCGGGCCATTCGATATACCCATTCTCGTACATATTAACCTCGGCTTGTCTGACGAAACGTTGCTTACGCATACCTCGTATGCCTAATTCTCGATCGCGCACATATCGATATCTGTTTAGTGTTCGATTTTTCCACAGCACTATTATTGTCTCGGAAAAGGTCGATTATGTGCCTCCATTCGTCTATACGTGTTTGCAGCTCCATTGTTGTAATATGAAAAAATATTCACTTCTTCACTTTCGATTTCTTCACTTTCGATTTCTCGACTCGCGCACTGCCAAACTCTTTCTGACAAGGCAGCAAGATCTCGAAACGAGATCGTATAATAGAGATGCGACATTATCGCCATATCGTCGTAAACGCCTCGTAAAAAGTACGCGCGGTCCCATATATTTATCGAAAGTATAAACAATATTGTGTCGCATGCCCGGTTGATAAATAATATAAACAAATAGTACCTCAGAATCGTCTTTCACGATTTTTTCTCGGAAGAATTTTTAACGTATCAACGCCGATGTTTGGCTGCTTTGTACCCTTGCTTCCACCGCTCGTATGTCAGCGCTTTCGCGGTACACCCCTCATCCCCGATATAAGTAATTTTAGATTTTTTTCGTTCGACGTATCCTTATCTCTCTTTCTTTCCTAGTGTTTGCTCTCTCATGATAACTCTCTCTCTCGCGAGGAGCTATGCATGAAAGCTGGGATGGGCAAACGCAAAGAAAGTACACCACGATATAGTAAACTTAAAACTCTTTATTCATGTTTTTTACATATTTTTTGTCTTACGTATTATATGGACTAAAAGCTAAAGCCGCCAGCTCGCAATCGACGAGTTGATGCTTGTTGAAAGCGTCACTCGCGCGTATTACATTTGATACTTCTTTAGGATCCGTTACAGCGGACGCGATATTGGAGAATTGCGTAAATTTGACATCGACTGTCTCGATCACTTTATTCAATCGATCAAAAGTTACATCTATGCAATCATCGAGATCGAACATACGATGTAACGTCGATTCTACCATCATCATGCATACGTTCGAAGATTCGAGACTTATGAGTTTAGCGTCGTTAATCGTACGAACTCGCACTGTTAGCGGTCCAACGCTTATAAAATTATAGATGTCGTGAGAGTCGTTCCGAAGGAGATTTAGAATATTGCGACGTTGCTCACAGAGTCCCTTCCACGTTTCGAGAGATAATATCAGTCCCTTTCCCCGATGATCTCCTATGACAATCTCCACGTAACTCGGCGGACCCACGTTGATACCGATTTCGAGGAATTTGAATTCCGTAGCTGTCAATGCGTATCGTCTGCCTAGTATACGAACCGCACGACGCTCCGACGAAATGCTACGGGAAAAATTAAAATTAAGTAATACTAATAATACAATTTGTAAAAATAGAAAAATAGAAAAAAAAAAAAAAATGTTAAACGAAACTTACTCGTCGTATTTGTTCTCAAACGATGGAGTTTTATCACGACTCGGCACGTAATTATTCACGTGTCTTCTGATGCCGCTGCTGGTTCTTTCAACGTAGTACATTTCTCTGGGAGGTTATGAAAAGTGAATCCACGAGCGGTTAACGCGACACTGGTCGGAATTACAGGAATTAATCGGTTATACCCGACGCTCATCTACCAAAAGTATAATGTAGTGGTGGGGGATCAATGCTTCTAACGCATTGGAATTTAGGATAAGAGGGAGGCGGCGCTCGAACAAAAGAATTCTTAGAAACGCATGCAAAGGATTAGGGTGGGGAAATAAGAGAGACAACGCATATTAATGTTTACATATTTTATTTTTCTCGCAATTCTTTCTGGCGTCGCGACCACCAATTAAATATTTTGAATACATTTTGTAATGCGCAATTCTTAACATGTTTTCCGCATCGCATACTATTCGTATCATCTAATTTATTTAGAGCATCGATATCTTCATAATCCGCATCCAAGGTTTCAATAATATAGCCGTTCCCCGCATCGTCTAGTATATCGGCCAGCCATTTTTGCTTTTCAAGTCCTTTGACGTACACGACAGACGATTCTTCTTCTTCTTCTTCTTCATGTATCGTACCAACGACAGCTGTTGTAATCGCACGCTGAGCCAAGCCATACGGAACGTTTCCGTCTTCCCATTGTAATCCGTGATGATTTCTAATCAGCCATGAGACTTGACATCGCTCAGATTTTGTAAGCGTGTGCCACGGTACGGGACTTGCGAAAAAGTAATGCGATAGAACGTATCCCTTTTTCAAGACTGCCGCTTCCTTCACGACAAAATTTTTCCCAACGATAAATCCTTGCAGATCCACAAACGTTGGTATGGACATGACGAGATCTCTCTCTCTTCGATACGCCAGTCGAGAGGAACGACAAAACTCTAAAACCATCTCGCAAGACTTTGATTTATATTATGCTCCTCTTTCCCCTCTCTCTTCTGTCGATGTTATCGCCTAGGTGATTTTGCGTTGGTCAACGGATTGTACTGGATCACGCGATCGTGTATGAGGAGGCAGTACGCAGTGGTATTCGGCGGCACGTTCTACATACACTCGAATTCCAATCTCACATCCACAGTTGCACTCTTGACCGATTCGTTTTGTCGAGAACAATCGATAATCACGAATGGACCGTGTTGTAGAAACTTCAGGACGTTGAGACTCGGCTCGAGATACTCGTATCCGTAATAATTCTTGCAGAAGCGTGTGTACGTATCATACAGAATGGAATATCTGTTTTTATCTAAATCCAGATTCATATCGTCATACGGATAATATTCCGAATTCAAATAAAGTTTAACGTTGATCAATTTGCAGTGGTCGAATCGACTCGTATCCTTAGGCATGACATTCTTCCGACCTGTCTGCAGAGCGAAGATAATGTATCATGGTTTCTCCAGTTGAGTCGCAGTCTTAATGGCCCACGAATGCTTGGTTGTAAGCTGCAATAGCGGATACTCGTACAGATCCCACGAGCGAAAAGCCATGCTGAGATATCGTCCGCTTTCCAGAGCACGCAGCATCGACAACTTTTTGATTTCGCTCAACAGCACGTGAGGCATTCGCCATTGTATCTTGAATATGTCGATCACAGGCTCCTGCGCCGAATTTCCATGCAGACAATTGTTGTCGTTGCGCGATCGTATCAAGATCAATTCGTGACGAGCGTTAATCACCACGCGTCTGTAATCCTCGCAAAATCCCAGCAACATGTAGAGCGGTACGCAAAAATTGAAATGTCCATTCGTGTAGGTAAACGGCTCCCAGCCAGCATTTTTCAAAATCGTGTCTCTATCGGATGATACCGTTACATAGTTTTTGAGCGTAGTAGTTATTCCTACGTTTCTATTGCGATCAATCTCAACGCCGTCGAGTTCGTATCGAATCTCGTCGAACATGAATGCGACGCAATTATTTCCCATTATCACATCATTTTCTCCTTCAGCTGGTGGTTTGTTTTTCGTTAGTCGTCCCTCGATGTATAGGAAACTCTCATGCGGCAGCGTAACTCGTATGATCCCTCGGGAATCGTAATTTCCGCGTCGTCTTTGCCAAAGTAAAATTTATTATTCGAGGAATTCACGTTCGGTATCGTGTGATAAGTCTCAAAATCCGTTAGACCGAGTTCGTATTCATCGTCGCTCAAATCTACAGTGGGAAAGAAGTTTGCCGCGAGAACGCTACTCTTTCCAGTCAACGTGAATGTCATAGACATGTCGACAAAACTGTTGAACGAATACTGAGTTAAATAGCGCGATATCCGTCTTTAAATTCACACGCATCGACCGTTCGAAGAAACTGCAAGCACAATTGTCCGCAGATGCTCTGATCGTAAGTTTGAACAGGTGTGTGATTGTACTGTATCTTCGTTACGTTTCGTCCGAAATATCGCACAAGTTCCTTGGGAGGTCGGAGATTGCCGAAACTGTCGAAATATACGACGCGATTCCCCCTCTTTGCGTACGCTACCCAATGAGTACCCGGTCCTTCGACGCTATCTAAATTTACAATGCCGTTCTCGTTTTGATAAATACCACCGATCGGTAAAGAGTCGCGCATGAAAACACCTCTAAAATATGGAATGCGCATACGTTTTGCCAGTTGTAGCAATTGTACGTTGGTAGTTGCGCTCTGCGGCATTTTTAACGTCTCTTTGACGTTTTTTTTTTTTCTTCTTCTCGTTGAGACTCCTCGTCCGTGTTTGTAAGGAGCGAGATATAATCCGCGACCTTCCATGGCGCGATTGTGACGTAGCATCTCTTGCATCTGACGTTGCACGGCTTTTCCGTCGTTCACCACCTTCGCTACACCCGCCGCTCCGCCGATCAGGGATCCGAGCGCACCCAGCATTGGTAGAATCGGCAATACGCCGCCGCATTTCGCAACCGGAAGTATCCGTTTCTTCGCAGTTTTCTTCTTCTTCGTCTTCGTCCTCTTCAGGCCCATACCGAGCTTCGTCTTGGCTTTCATCGCCGCCCAGACAGCTGTGGCGGCGGCTCTCTCAGCGAGAGTCGAATCTCTCGCACCGATACGATTTCGCGCTTTCTCGGCGAGTATCCTATCCGCCGCGTGTCTCTCGGTGAGATCGTTGCTCCGAGAGTACGCTATATCGTGTTCGCGACACGCCGCGTCCAATAAATTTATACCTCGATCGCCTCTGGCTAATCGCTTCCGCAACCGCGTGCCTGGGCCGCAAATCTGATAGCCGGGAATATGAAATTCGATCGGAAGCGCGTTTATCGCACGATTCAAGAGACCGCTGCCTCTTACGATTCTCGCTGACATACGTAGCAATCTTTTATCAACGGAGGCGGACCGTCGATGTGCGTTCGCTGCCACGGCTGGTTGTAATGTCGCATGCACGAACGATATTGTCGAACCTCCGGATCAGCCTTTATATATTCTGGAAGCTTGTCCCACAATCGTTCGACGTAATCACCGAAATTTTGCAGTAAAAGAATCTTCGGAATATACTGCAGCTGTTTGGCGGTAAGTCCAAGAATGTCTCTCTCGTCCGACAGAAGGAGAAACATTTTTGATACTGAGCGGTTTCAAGTCGCGACACCTCTATTAATAGGCCTCCCCTCGCGATCATTAGCAAAATTGAATCGAAACAGAAAACATGCGGTTCGTACGACAGCCTTTGACGATACGCGTGACGAATTGCGACGACAGATTACGCTCGATGGGGGACAACGCGGAGATGCGCAGACACGGTACGATGTTACCGACTACTATACGCGCGATCGTTTGCGGTCCCTCAAATTGTGGTAAAACCAACGTTTTGATAAGTCTACTGGAAAGTCCACACAGTGTACGTTTCGAGAACGTGTACGTGTACTTAAAGTCGCTACAACAACCGAAATATCGATATCTGGAGAATTTATTGACGCCGATCGACGAAATCGGCTACTTTACGTTCTCGAATAACAGTGACGTCATTCCACCGAGCGAGGCATGTCCAAACTCGATTTTTGTCTTCGATGACGTGGCGTGCGACAAGCAAGATACGATAAGAGAGTACTTCTCAATGGGTCGTCACTCGAACGTCGACTGCTTCTATCTTTGTCAGACGTATGCGAGAATACCGAAACATCTTATACGCGACAACGCGAACCTGCTGATCTTGTTTAAACAGGACGGTACAAATTTGAAACAAGTGTACAACGATCACGTGAATACCGACATGTCGTACGAGGATTTCAGTGAATTATGCCGTACTTGTTGGCAGCAAAAGTATGGATTCCTAGTGATTGATAAGGACAGCCCGCTTACGAACGGGCGATACAGAAAAGGATTTAACATGTTCGCGATACCTCGAAACGATTAGTCGCTGTCGACATTCCGTCCAGAAGGGTGAAACGCTCGACGTTCCGTCAACATGGCTGGAAACGATAATATTCGCGAGCGTGAAAAGATTGCGCGGGAGATTGAGAAAACGAGCGAATCGATCCGCAAGAAACATCGCGCTTTGAAGACCGGTAAGATCGACGAAGATATCGCGGTCACGGTCCATTTTAGACCTATTATCGAGCCGCTGCAAAAGATCGTCGACAACTCTAGCGCAATCGCGGTGAAAAAAGAGCCGGAGAGTAACGCTGACGCTATAATTAAAACGTTACCCATCAAGCGATATAAGGAAGAGGAAGAGGAGGAGGAGGAGGAGGATGCGACACCGAAAAAGAGGAAACGATCGGTGAAGGCGAAACGTTTATCGATGTCGCGTATATCCGATCTATCGGAGACTTTATCGGATGAACCGCCGATAACCTCTACACCGTTCGCGCCGAAAATCGCGCAACTCGCGATACCCGAATCACTCGCGATCGAAGATGTTTTCGAAACTACGGGCAATCCGCCCGAAACATCCGTTCGAAACATGTTACAAACGTCGGAAGGTCAAGAAGTGTTACGAGAGAACTTGGGACCACTGGGGCAAAAATACATGGGCACTCTTCTTAGCGGTGACGAAAGAAAAAAAAACGCGATCGATCACGTGTACGGCGTCTATTTCGACGAGAATGGAATGCGTCTCGGTAACAAACGATTCGGCATTGACAAAGATGACTCTATAATCATAGACAATGTAAGATACATCGGTACACCGGGATTATACGAGTTGATCTTTATGAGAATTCCCAATGACGCCATATACACTGAGGACGATGCGCAAAAATATAAGAGCATATTGATGGCGACGAGTGCGCATAAACGTCGATATAATGCGCAAGGTCAATTAAAGAACAACAAGGGATACAAGTATAAACAAATAATCGCGCCGTTGATGTCGTTCGAATCGAAAAAGAAAAAAACGGGAACGGGAGTATTCACGCCTCGCGCGATGACGCTAACCGACAATAAGATCGATTATGTGCACTGGGACGATCCCAACGAGCTAGTGGATCGCCTGCGATTGCTCGATGCTTCGCGTCGAGCTGGCCACAACGCTCACGACAACGAGATCTTGTCGATCATAGAGGAACTTCGCGAAGCCGGCATTATTATAAATTAAACGGCGCCTCGACGAAACTAATCAGTCGATCGACGTCACTCGCATCGAAAAACAATGCCTATCAACAAATTTGGATTATTCGAACGGAGAAACGAAGAAATCAGCACGAGCGATCATTGGGGTAAATTGGTGACGAGTTACTTGCGTCAAAACGCTCTGTGTCGCGTCGCAACGGACTATGACGCGAGGTCGCGCAAGATTCGCCGTGTAGCGCAACCTGAGGCTGATACCGATGCTGTCAACAAACTGTACGTGGAAGAATGCGTTAAAACGTTGAAAAATCAACGGAAAGAATCAGACGAGAAGCTGACTGCGTTCGAGACGGACCTGCGAGCTTTGCAGGCTGCGATAAACGAGCTTCGTCGTACAATTAACGCTAATTCAGAAACGGTTATCAACCTGTAAGTGTGCTGTAGTGAACGGCTTAGGAGCGGCTATTGTACAATTATTAAACATCTAGAAAGGTTTACCAAACGGCTACGAACGATTATCCGATGATTATCGAGCTATAATGAGTGGCAGTGATCGAAGAGGAAACGGTCTCGAACGAGGCTACGAACGATTCAAGAACAGCTGCGAACGAGGCTACGAGCATCTCAAGGACGGCTGCGAACAAGGCTATGAACACGTCAGGAACGGCTACATACGAGGCGGCATACAAGTCCACAACGGCTACGAACGAGTCAAAAACGATTGTCAACGAGGCTACGAACGGGTCAGAAACGATTGCGAATGAGGCTACGGACTGCTTAAAAACGACTATCAACAGGGTCAATCGCGCCAACAAAGGGATCAAGAACGGCAGTGAACGGCAATTGAACGGCAAGGAACGGCTATAAACGGCAATCGAACGGGTCAGCAACGGCAATCAAACGGCTATTGAACGGGTCAGCAACAGCAATCGAACGACAGTGAACGGCAATTGAACGGCTACGAACGGCAATTGATCGGCTACGAACGGCTATTTAACGGCTAATTCGATCGATGAAACAACGATGGGCCGACGATCGGGAATAACCGGGGAAGCGAAGAAACAACATAGTTTAGAGAAACGGCAGTTGGTGAACGAACTGCACGCACCGGCGAGAAAAAATTTCCCCCGAAGACACGTAATAGTGCGGGGATACAATGATCTGTGGCAAGCCGACATTGTCGAGATGCGTCCGTACTCTCGTTTCAACAGAGGTTACAACTACATACTCACAGTCATCGATGCGTTGAGCAAGCACGCGTGGGCCGTACCGCTCAAGAGTAAAGGCGGAAGCGAGACAGCTGACGCTATCGCTGAGATAATTCGAGATAGCGAGGTGTCCGAAAAACATACAGACCGACATGGGGAAGGAATTTTATAACGCCGACGTGCAACGGCTCATGCGAAAACACGGCATAAATCATTATTCTACGTATTCGGTATTGAAGGCATCGATCGTCGAGCGATTCAATCGCACGCTAAAAGACATGTGGAAGATGTTTACATTGAACGGATCTTACAAGTGGGTCAAGGCGTTGCCGGGACTCGTATCGGATTACAACGCGTGCAAGCATCGAACGATCGGTATGCGACCCGTCGATGTTACCCCCGCGATCGCCGAAAGACTCTTGGCTACTGTATACAACCGTGTAAATATCGCGGGTCCGGCGAAATTCATGATCTTACATTTGTCGCGATACAGAGGAAATATGTACTCGTGATGAAATTCGTACAGACACGTCTTGGATATGTCGAGTATGCACATACCCACGTAAATCGGTTTGTAAAATTTCACCTCGAGTTTACGCAATTCTACCGCAATCAGATTTTCCGAAAAGACGCTTCTGCTGTGGAAATTCGGTTTCGCGATCATCGCTTCCGCGCCGTATCGTCCATCCCATTTTGTTAATAATTTTACATCGACACGATTCCGCACATTTTCCATCGTTTTACCAAACACAGCATTATTCATTAATTTGTATAAATTTTTCTCGAAATCGTTTTTCGCGAGTGTTCTGAAATGTGTATTTAATTCTATGTAATTTCGAAGCCACGGAGATTGAGAAAACTGTAAAATTCTATGTATTTTTGTCACACGAAGGCCGTGACGCGTACACTGCTGTAGGTTACGGTAGTATATCACGTAACGCTTCTTATCGTATAACGTTGCGAGCAGTTTGAATTCCCGCTTACCGGGCGGCTTGTCGCGCGTCGGGCAAAACGGTAGGTCGGTGTGCGTATCGTGAAGATGTTGCGGGTACTCGAGATCGACTTCGAGGATATACCCCGTGGGCGAATCTAACGCTATAGATGATACGTCAAAATTCGACACGTCGTCGACCCATCGAAAATCGGCGTAAGGCAACGGTTGACACATTGCCCATCCGTATAAATTATTAACGTCAAAATACATCAAGTACGACGATGGTTTCGATGGATCGTACGATTGTCGCATGTACTTGTTATTAGCGCGCGCGTATCTGTTGGAACATTGGCTCAGACCACCGCGTATACCGCGTTCTATAAACATGACCATGTCGATATCTGTAAGCAACTCGAACGTGATCTTTGTATGCTTTAACATGGCGTCCCACGTGTATCCGGGGAGAGTATAGTAATACGCGGGGTCGAGTCCGTAACTTTTGATGCAGCTATCGCGAAAATTTTCGAAAATATCTGCTAATAACAATACGTCGATTTTGAGATACATGTCGCTATATTCGCCCAGCGTTCGAATGGAGAATCGCGTCCAGATGTTCTCAGCGTGCGCGTAATCGCTCTCGGATATAGTTTCACCGGTCAAGGAACTGTAAAACGATTCGCGCGGTGGTAAACGCGTATCTCGCAACCTATCTACCGAGTCGATGTATTCGTATGGAAAGACGCCTTTCCCTGTTAATAAACTGAAATTTTCCGCGGATAAATTTTCAAATTTCGATTTTAAAATTTTGAGCTTATCTCTGTCTAGATAAGATGCTAATTTGTCGAGACTCGATGTAAGAAATTTGTACGAATCGATGAAGCGTAATTTTACATTATTTTTCCAATCGCCTTCCTTAAGGTCGACATTTTTTGTAAAAGAAATATATTTCTCTTTCGTTATCGGAAGTAACTCGACGCTCCCTTCGAATGCTGTGGCTATTTCCTCGATAATAAAGTGTGAATCATAACCGGATAAATTGTGGAAAACTATCGGAATACAAAAAGATTCTTTGTAATTTAAATTGCAATTTGAATGCGCGGGACCTCTGTACCGCCCGGTCAGATGACAATGATCGCGAACGCGTGTATCGTCTTGCGCGAACGGCTTTTCGCATATATGGCATTGAGTGGCGTTGTGAAATTTTTCACACTCTTCGGACTTAAATTAACCATGGGGACATTGGTCGTTAAAATATTCTTAACGCGAATCGCTAAATTTTTAAGATCTTCGACGAACCACGCTATACAATCGACGCTACGACGCGAATGATACGCCGATAAAGATTCATCGTACGAACAATGCATATAATACGCTATACTAAATACCCGATGATGCTGGTACAATTTTTGTTGTTGTTGTTCTTCCTCCGTTTTGGTCAGAACGCATTCCAGATCGGCGTACACGACGAATGGAAGCCGCTCTTTCCTGTTGTAATTGTTGAACTCGAGCCACTTGTCCTTGTCGCTCGGCAACCGGATAGCGCAGTCATTCATCTCCCCGCAGTCGACCGTATGCGACTGCAACTTGTCATCTGAACTAAAATAATGCAGGCATCTGTAAAAGAAAAATTTTTTAATTAAAATTAGAACAATTTGTTATATAAATTATAATTATTTTATATTAATATATACATACCGATCGCAGATATATCTTTGACCGTTGTGTTTGCTCAGTTGCGAGCTCACGAGCCTGGATAAATTTTTTATCCACGCGAAATGTCCGACGCTGTTACCGTCTTCCACGTATAGCAGATTCACGTGCTTATCTCGCTTCTGCTCCGAAAGACGTATCGGGACGATACTGTTCTTGTCTTCGATGCCGTACACGTTGATCGAGATATTGTTCGCGAGTTCAAATTTTTTAATTTGATTTAAAGTTACTGGAAACTCAATGTCCCGGAGATTCAGCACTGTCGCGTAAGTGGATACGATGATTCTCGTTCCGCGTTCCTTTCTGCGGGATATAGAGCGGCGACCACTGCCCACGCGAAACACGCATTGTCTTTAGACTGTACGTTAACCACCGCTCTTTTCATCATAATCTCCCGCGACAATTTAATGTGGCGTCCCGCGCGCATTGGATTATATTTATTTACATTGACAGTCAAATTCTGTATTCGCGACAATGCCCAGCCGCTATCGCGTTCCTGAAACTCTTCCAGAGACGCTAAAGTGGGCTCGATAACGCGGCGCTCGAACCACTCGCGTAAATCCGATGTGCGAAAGAGTTCACAGTTTCTCGTATTTATACTTTTATTCGCGCGCTTATCACCCGACACAAATTCACCGTTGAATATAGTATTTACTTTTACACTGTTGTGTCTTTTTAGAACGTTTTGCACTTGCTCGAGCACGATGTCTTCAGCATCCTCGAGAAATTGACGAGGTTCGATATAGTTTGCGTTAATCACGGCACCGGTCAGAATACGGCTGTCGAACGCCGTATCGATCTCTCGCCAAACGAGTCTTTCCGCGTTATTGTCACCGCTATAATCACCACCACTGGGAATAAACCGTCTTTGCAATCGAGTCTTCGCACTTTCTAGTCGCGCGATTTTAGTCACCAGAGATTGTCTATTTCCGATCGAGAGCCGCGGACGCTTGACACGACTGCGTTCTTCGAGCTCTTGGATCAATTCCTCACAACGCTGCAGCCACGCGAAATACTCGCCCAAGGTGGCAATTTGGCGAGATCCTTCCATCAGATCGCGTTCGGTCTGCTCGATGTTTTCCATTTTCCTATCTTTTTCACACTCACACTTTTAAAACACTATGTCACAGTTTTCTACGGATGACTTTTGCACGCGATAAACAATACCGTTCGTTATCTTGAACGTGAAATAGGCGCAAAAATCTTTCTAACGGAACACCGCTATACTTTTTTTTACTGCCGACGCGTCGATGGGTGTTCAAATCACATACTATGATGATTTGATGCGCTTCAATCCTTCTTATATGAAGGAGAAAACAAAGCAGCCAAACATTGGCGCTGATATGTTAAAAATTCGTCCGATAAAAAATCGTAAAAGACGATTCTAGGAGGTGCCGTTGTTTATATTGTTAATAAATTACATGCTGTGTAATTCAATGAGAGAGATAAGGATACGTCGAACGAAAAAATCTAGAATTACTTATATCGAGGTGAGGGATGTACCGCGAAAGCGCTGATATACGAGCGGTGGAAGCAAGGGTACAAAGCAGCCAAACATCGGCGCTGATACGTTAAAAATTCTTCCGAGAAAAAATCGTGAAAGACGATTCTGAGGTACTATTTGTTTATATTATTTATCAACCGGGCATGCGATACAATATTGTTTATACTTTCGATAAATATATGGGACCGCGCGTACTTTTTACGAGGCGTTTACGACGATATGGCGATAATGTCACATCTCTATTATACGATCTCGTTTCGAGATCTCGCTGCCTTGTCAGAAAGAGTTTGGCAGTGCGCGAGTCGAGAAATCAAAAGTGAAGAAATCGAAAGTGAAGAAGTGAATATTTTTTTTCATCGTTCTTGTGTATTTTATAAAATGGCCGAAGAAAATATCATTATCATTAATGATGACGATGATGATGTTATGATCATCGATGATGACGATGTGATGATCATCGAAATAATAATGTGAGGATCATTGAAATGATGATGTAATGAATATTGATGAAGATGACGAAGATGACGCCGATTTCGAAGTAGAACCCTTTGCGGACAGCGATTACGAGAGTATCAATAGTGATGACAGTGATGAACTATTACAAATAAAAGAACGAAATTTAGACTTACCGAGAATATTGATGATGAACGATACAATAAAAATATGTTGCATATCGTTCTATTATGTGGAATGTGGACTGAAATATTGTGCGGAATGCTTCCTGGAACTATCGTTTTTATTTCTGGAAGCTAGTGCTGTACGGGAACATCGCTGCATATATTATCAACATTTAAGCCAATATGTCTTGCAAAGAGTGCAGAAGATCTTTGAATCAAATACTATCGTGCGACATGTGCCCCATGTGCACACATTAAAACATTGTAAGTACTATTTTTTAATCTTAACTCTCTCTAACTACGCTTGTATTAATTCAATATCTTTTTCTGTTACAGGAGCAACCATCCCCCAGATCCGGCGACCTCCCCCCCTCCCCCAAATATATTATATTTTTTTTATATTTTTATATTTTAAAATTTTATTAGAATTTTAATTTTAAATACACACACACACACAACACACAAATGTATAATACACACATTTTATTAAATTTTATATTTTTTTAATTGGAAAAAAAATATGATTATTTACAGACCTCTTCTGCGTTCCCACCCCTGCGCTAGTTATAAGTATCTTCTCTCTCATGCGTTAATCTAAGTTTCTCTCTCGCACGCGTTGTTCTCGCGCCATCACCCCCTCTCTCAAGCGTCGTCTTTCAAGCGTGCCTTTCAAGCATTGTCTTTCAAAAGAAAGCTGCTGTTTTTTTATAGTGCAATTGTTTGTAGACTCAATTCTTTGTTTTTACGATGCGTTTTGGAGATGGCTGCATATGGTGTCTCTGCTACGATTTCGGACCGAGATCTCGTCATATAGTTCAGAACTGTGAACGTGAGTTCATCGCTCCACGTTATATACCATAAAACGGTGAAAGAGTTTTTGATAAAACGGTGAAAGAGTTTTCGATAAAATGGATCAACATCTTACGTGGTTTAAATTATGGAAGAATAGCTTTATTAAGTTATTCTTTAGTGTAATTTTAAAAATTACATTTGATTGGCGTTTGGAGGTAAGTAGCGTTTGCATGTACGTGTGATTTTTTTTAAATTAGATTATTAAAATAATTATTTATTATTTATTATTTAGTTTCAGAGAGAAGTTGAACTTCCAGGATTCATAAATATATATCATAGACAAGTGGGTGCGGATGATACGTCGAGCTCGACGGAGGATATTTTAGATATATGGGGCGACACTCCGGACAGTCGCCATCGTCAGGTCGAAGATGTCTTCGATCTGCGGCGGCTCTTCGGGGAAGAGCCCTATCTGAAAATCATCCACGAAGAAGAGTGGATCCTAGGTGGAAACGTGTGGATGCCACAGGACGATTTGATGGCTCTAGCAGGTTAATGTAAGTACTATTTTTTATATTAAATAAATTATTAAATGTTTTATTAAAAACTAATAAAATGTATATCTTTTTTTTTTGTTGCAGGTGCGGCCTCTCTCAGCTCGGCACATTCCCCTCCCCATATATTTTGTATTATTTCTTATTTCATATTTTTTATATTTTTTATTTTTTTTTATTTTCATTACTTTTATTCTTAAATTTAAGTATACATACACACACACACACACACACACACACATAAAAAAATGTATAAAACACACATACATTTTTAATAAATTTTATACATTCCTTTAAAAAAAAAATATTTATTTACATTATCTCCCTCGCACGCGTTCCCTCTCTCGCGCCATCGTCCCTCTCCCTCGCATGCGTTCTTCTCGCGTCATCGCTCCCTCTCCCTCGCACGCGTTCTTCTCAACCTTTCGAATCTCTATTCAGCCTACTGTCCTATCCCCAAATCACCCTGCCCTCTTGACTTAGTTTTTTTTTTTGCGTTACTTTTGTTAGTCTTCGTCCGGTTGATGGAAAAAAGGATTTATGTTTCCTTTCCTTTTTTTCTTTTTTTTTTTTCTTTTTTTCTTTCTTTTTTTTTTTTGTTTTTTGTTTTAAGTCTCTCTCTCTCGCACGCGTTCTCATCTGGAAATCATCCATGATGAAGAGTGAATCTAGGTGGAAACGTGTGGATGCCACAAGACGATTTGATGGCTCTAGCAGGTTAATGTAAGTACTATTTTTATATTAAATAAATTATTAAATGTTTTATTAAAAACTAATAAAATGTATATCTTTTTTTTTTTTGTTGCAGGTGCGGCCTCTCTCAGCTTGGCGCATTCCCCTCCCCATATATTTTGTATTATTTCTTATTTCATATTTTTTATATTTTTTATTTTTTTTTTCTTTTTATTTTCATTACTTTTTATTCTTAAATTTAAGTATACATACATACACACACACACATAAAAATGTATAAACACACACATACATTTTAATAAATTTTATACATTCATTTAAAAAAAAAATATTTATTTACATATCTCCCTCGCACGCGTTCCCTCTCTCGCGCCATCGTTCCCTCTCCCTCGCACGCGTTCTCCTCGCGCCATCGCTCCTCTCCCTCGCACGCGTTCTTCTCGACCTTTCGAATCTCTATTCAGCCTACTGTCCTATCCCAAATCACCCTGCCCTCTTGACTTATTTTTTTTTGCGTTACTTTTGTTAGTTCTTCGTCCGGTTGATGGAAAAAAGGATTTATGTTTCCTTTCCTTTTTTTCTTTTTTCTTTCTTTTCTTTCTTTCTTTCCTTTTTTTTTTGTTTTAAGTCTCTCTCCCTCTCGCACGCGTTCTCCTCGCGCCATCGCTCCCTCTCCCTCGCACTCGTTCTTCTCGCACGCGATGCATTTCAAAGAAATGCAGATGTTTATATTGTTTATCAACCGGGCATGCGACACAATATTTCATATACTTTCGATAAATATATGGGACCGCGCGTACTTTTTACGAGGCG
Organism: Camponotus floridanus; assembly: GCF_003227725.1. Lineage (NCBI taxonomy): Eukaryota > Metazoa > Arthropoda > Insecta > Hymenoptera > Formicidae > Camponotus > Camponotus floridanus. The sequence goes on along the minus strand of NW_020229456.1, from coordinate 39,473 downwards.
TTTACGACGATATGGCGATAATGTCACATCTCTATTATACGATCATAATCTCAATTCGAAAATGCTGATGTTTATATTATTTATAAACCGAACATGTCCGTACGCAATACTGTTTATCAGCCGGGCATGTAATATAATATTACCATAAAACATCTAACACGCGCCGCCGCCGAAATCCCTCCGTCCCGCGTGACGTCATTCCCCGCGCCTCCGTAATCCCCCTCACCCCCCCTGAGAGGACCTGGGTTAGAACTCTCCCTTTACTACCTACTATTTACAGTTGGGTAGATGGTGTACAATGGACTGTACATACACGCCGTGTATAAATATTACGATATCCAACGGGCATAACCAAACGTATATAGATTAAATATTCTGGATGTATTTTATCATTGATATTCGGATATGATGATTTTAGAAATGCATTTGGTCAATCATCATAAATTATTATATATAACGCGGTATTGTACACAATGTCCAATCTTCAGTAAATGTAACATGTCCGCCTTGAAAATTATATACAAAAAGTTAGTATGAAAAGAAAAAACAACAGGAAGAGAATGTA
>NW_020229456.1:0-20093 GCF_003227725.1 Camponotus floridanus | reverse complement strand
AATTACAAAAAATTTCCTACAAAAGAATAAAGATCTCATCCTTACACGCGCAGATAAGGGGAATGTTACGGTGGCACTTGGTAGAATGGACTATATAAACAAGGTTCAACAATTACTTGGAGACGCGAATACTTATACAATAATTGTGAAGGACCCTACAAAAAAACTGATTTCTAGCTTACGAGAGCTATTATCGAGATGGAAAAATCATGGCTACATCTCTAATGCCATTTACAAATCTCTTCTGTTTACCGATGGGACTTTACCTAGAGCTTATGGTTTGCCAAAAATCTATAAGACTAACATTCCATTCAGACTCATCGTCTCATCTATTAATAGCCCTCTCTATTCCCTTGCATTATTTTTGCACAAGGTCATGATTAAGAACTTTCCTATCGCTCCTAGTCACATAAATAACAGTTTCGATCTAGTACATAAATTAGCTGATATTCACATTGATGACGATTCTGTGTTAATCTCACTAGATGTGACTTCCCTGTTCACGAATATTCCGGTTGATCTGGCTTTTTCCAGTGTCTCGAGCAGATGGAGATTTATTCAGAACACATGTGGTTTGCCTGAATTTGAGTTTTTAAATGCAGTTAGATTAGTATTAAACTCCACTTTTTTTACCTTCAATAAAATTTTTTATAAACAAACTTTCGGCACCCCTATGGGATCTCCCATATCACCTATCATACCTGACATAGTTTTACAGGACTTAGAAGAGAGAGCCTTGAATACTTTAAGATTTACTCCACGAATTTATTTTAGATATGTTGACGATATCTTAATGACTGTTCCTACCGACTCAATTGACTCGATTCTTTCCATTTTTAATTCCTTTCATGACAGATTACAATTTACTTGCGAACTAGAGGTTGACAGAAAAATCAACTTCTTGGACGTAACTATAATTGTTAATAATAACGTTTTAATATTTGACTGGTTTCACAAATCCACATTTTCGGGCAGATATCTGAATTATTTCTCTCAACATCCACTTTGCCAAAAGAAGGGCACGATAATCGGTCTCATGGACAGGGTTTTCTCTTTATCGCATCCGACCTTTCACTATAAAAATCTTGACCTTGTTGTAAGAATCCTTCTGGACAATGGATATCCTCTGAGCCTTGTTTTTCAAGTCATGAATCAACGGCTAAGATTTTTGATTAATAGTCGTGTTCACAATGATCATAGTGCACCAAACGATTCCTCCACGTTTTTTACAGTTCCATATCTGCCGGGTGTCACTGAGCAGTTCAGAGGTGTTACAAACAACTTGAACGTAAAACTTGCCTATACCAGCCTGAATAAACTAAACAAGTTTATTAAAGTTCATAAAGACTATATTCTCACTAACTGTAAAACAAACGTAGTCTACAAAATTAACTGTTCCGATTGCGATGCCTCATATGTCGGCCAAACATCGAGAATGTTAAAGACGAGAATTTCAGAGCATAGATCACATATTAATAAAAATCCTGTTACTCGCTCTGTCATTACTAATCATAGACTACAAGGACATCATGATTTTCATTGGAATGACGTTCAGGTTCTTGATGAGACTTCTTTTTATAATAGAAGACTCATCTCAGAAATGCTTTTTATAAAAAGACAGAAGAATGGTTTAAATTTGCAGACAGACACAGAAAGTTTACCGTCTTTGTATCATGACATTATAAACAAACTACCGAAAATATGAAAGTCACGTTCGAGTATATATAAGTGCCTCTCACCGCCATTTTTGACAGTAACCGATTTTATGTTTGAAGCTTGTTGCTTGCTTTCCATCTCTGGTTCCACAGTAGAACAGTGTCTTAGTAAGTACTTTTATTTCTTTCATCCTTTTATAACATTAATATCTATAATTTGTCGGTGCCAATTTTAGACTGCACCTGGTATTGTTGTCGAGCCACTGTTCTACTTCTATTATATTCGCTTAATAAAGGCTTCCACATCTTTTCACCATGAAGACCAATATTTTTGACAAGCGATTATTAACGTTACGTATCTGCGATCTCGTCATAACTTATATTTATTCTCCGTTTTAGTAATTATGATTTATTGTATGTCCCTTACTATTTATTAATATTATATCTTTGCGCTGAAGAAGGCTCGAATCAAGAGCCGAAACGTTCGCTATCTTTATTTTTATTTTTATTTTTATTTTTATTTTTATTTTTACTTTTATATATATTTCCAGACTATTTACATGAAACTCTGTACATTCTCACCGCTTGCGTCTCTTTTTATTAAATTATTATAACTGTTTTTTTTTTTATTATAATTTTTCACCTAGTTATTCGCTCTCTATTGCCATTTGTTCTTCCTATCAATTATTAATATTTTTATTGTATCGTTTATCGTCAATATTTCCGGTAAGTCTAAATTTCGTTCTCTGATTTGTAATAGTTCATCATCACTATCGACACTCTCGTAATCGCTGTCCGCCAAAGGTTTTATTTCGATGTCATCTTCGTCATCTTCGTCATCTTCATCAACATTCATTACATTATTATTGTCAATGATCCTCACATTATTATTTTCGATGATCATCACATCGTCATCATCGATGATCATAACATCATCATCGTCATCATTAATGATAATGATATTTTCTTCGGCCATGTTATAAAATGCACAAAAATGATGAAAAAAATATTCACTTCTTCACTTTCGATTTCTTCACTTTCGATTTCTCGACTCGCGCACTGCCAAACTCACTGACAAACTCTTTCTGACAAGGCAGCGAGATCTCGATACGAGATCGTATAATAGAGATGCGACATTATCGCCATATCGCCGTAAACACCTCGTAAAAAAAAAGTACGCGCGGTCCCATATGTTTATCGAAAGTATAAGCGATATTGTATTATGCCCGGAAAGTATAAGCGATATTGTATTATGCCCGGTTGATAAACAACATAAACAAATGGTACCTCCCTGAATCGTCCTCCGTAATTTTTTCTCGGAAGAATTGCAACGCGTATGAGCGCCGATGTTCGGCTGCTTTGCGCTTTCGCGGTACATCCCTTACCCCCGATATAAGTAATTCTAGATTTTTTTCCGTTCGACGTATCCTTATCTCTCTCTCATTGAATTATACATCATGCGAATTTATGAACAATATAAACAAATGGCACCTCCCAGAATCGTCCTCCGTAATTTTTTCTCGGAAGAGACGATATTGCGACGCGTATGAGCGCCGATGTTCGGCTGCTTTGTACCTTCGTTTCCTCCTTCATATATAAGAAGGATTGAAGTGCATCAAATCATCATAGTATGTGATTTGAACGCCCATCGACACGTCGGTTGTAAAAAAGTATAGCGGTGTTCCGTTAGAAAGATTTTTGCGCGATTTCACGTTCAAGATAGAAAACGGTATTGTTTATCGTGTGCAAAAGTCATCCGTAGAAAACTGTGACGTAGTGCTTTAAAAGTGTGAAAAAGATAGGAAAATGGAAAACATCGAGCAGACCGAACGCGATCTGATGGAGGGATCTCGCCAAATTGCAACATTGGGCGAGTATTTCGCGTGGCTGCAGCGTTACGAGGAATTGATCCAAGAGCTCGAAGAACGCAGTCGTGTCAAGCGTCCGCGGCTCTCGATCAGAAACAGGCAATCTCTGGTGGCTAAAATCGCGCGATTAGAAGGTGCAAAGACTCGATTGCAGAGACGGTTTATTCCCAGCGGTGGTGATTATAGCGGTGACAATAATGCTGAAAGACTCGTTTGGCGAGAGATCGATACAGCGTTCGACAGCCGTATTCTGACCGGTGCCGTGATTAACGCAAACTATATCGAACCTCGTCAATTTCTCGAGGATGCCGAAGATATCGTGCTCGAGCAAATGCAAGATGTTCTAAAAAGACATAACAGTGTAAAAGTGAACACTGTGTTTAATGGTGAATTTGTGTCGGGTGATAAGCGCGCGAATAAAAGTGTGAATACGAGAAACTGTGAACTCTTTCGCACATCGGATTTAGAGGGTTCGAGCGAACGCGAGTTATCGAGCCCACTTTAGCGTCTTTGGAAGAGTTTCAGGAGCGAGTGGTTCGAGCGCCGCGAGTTATCGAGCCCACTTTAGCGTCTTTGGAAGAGTTTCAGGAACGCGATAGTGGCTGGGCATTGTCGCGAATACAGAATTTGACTGTTAATGTAAATAAATATAATCCAATGCGCGCGGGATGGCACATTAAATTGTCGCGGGAGATTATGGTGAAAAGAGCGATGGTTAACGTACAGTCTAAAGACAATGCGTGTTTCGCGTGGGCAGTGGTCGCCGCTCTATATCCCGCAGAAAGAAAGGTGGAACGAGAATCATCGTATCCACCTTACGCGACAGCTGAATCTCCGGGACATTGAGTTTCCAGTAACTTTAAATCAAATTAAAAAATTTGAGCTCGCAAACAGTATCTCGATCAACGTGTACGGCATCGAAAGCGAGAACATTGTTCCACTACGACTGACAGAGCAGAAGCGAGATAAGCACGTGAATCTGCTATACGTGAAAGACGGCAACAACGTTAGTAGGACATTTCGCGTGGATAAAAAATTTATCCCGGCTCGTGAGCTCGCAACTGAGCAAACACAAGAATCACAAATATATCTGCGATCGGTATGTATATATTAATATAAAATAATAATAATTTATATAACAAATTGTTCAAAATTATAAAAAATATTCTTTTACAGATGCCTGCATTATTTTAGTTCTGATGACAAGTTGCAGTCGCATACGGTCGACTGCGGGGAGATGAATGACTGCGCTATCCGATTGCCGAGCGACAAGGACAAGTGGTTCGACTTTAACAATTACAACAGGAAAGAGCGGCTTCCATTCGTCGTGTACGCCGACCTGGAATGCGTTCTGACCAAAACGGAGGAAGAACAACAACAAAAATTGTACCAGCATCATCGGGTATTTAGTATAGCGTATTATATGCATTGTTCGTACGATGAATCTTTATCGGCGTATCATTCGCGTCGTAGCGTCGATTGTATAGCGTGGTTCGTCGAAGATCTTAAAAATTTAGCGATTCGCGTTAAGAATATTTTAACGACCAATGTCCCCATGGTTAATTTAACGTCCGAAGAGTGTGAAAAATTTTACAACGCCACTCAATGTCATATATGCGAAAAGCCGTTCGCGCAAGACGATACACGCGTTCGCGATCATTGTCATCTGACCGGGCGGTACAGAGGTCCCGCGCATTCAAATTGCAATTTAAATTACAAAGAATCTTTTTGTATTCCGATAGTTTTCCACAATTTATCCGGTTATGATTCACACTTTATTATCGAGGAAATAGCTACAGCGTTCGAAGGGAGCGTCGAGTTACTTCCGATAACGAAAGAAAAATATATTTCGTTTACGAAATATGTCGACCTTAAGGAAGGCGATTGGAAAAATAATGTAAAATTACGCTTCATCGATTCGTACAAATTTCTTACATCGAGTCTCGACAAATTGGCATCTTGTCTAGACAAAGACAAGCTCAAAATTTTAAAATCGGAATTTCAAAATTTATCCGCGAAAAATTTCAGTTTATTAATGCGAAAATGCGTCTTACCATACGAATACATAGACTCGGTAGATAGGTTGCGAGATACGTGTTTACCACCGCGCGAATCGTTTTATAGTTCCTTGACCGGTGAAACTATATCCGAGAGCGATTACGCGCACGCCGAGAACATCTGGATGCGATTCTCCATTCGAACGCTGGGCGAATACAGCGACATGTATCTCAAAATCGACGTCTTGTTATTAGCCGATATTTTCGAAAATTTTCGCGATAGCTGCATAAAAAGTTACGGACTCGACCCCGCGTATTACTATACTCTGCCCGGATACACGTGGGACGCCATGTTAAAGCATACAAAGATCACGTTCGAGTTGCTTACAGATATCGACCTGGTCATGTTTATATGTAGAACGCGGTATATGCGGTGGTCTGAGCCAATGTTCCAACAGATACGCGCGCGCTAATAACAAGTACATGCGATAATCGTACGATCCATCGAAACCATCGTCGTACTTGATGTATTTTGACGTTAATAATTTATACGGATGGGCAATGTGTCAACCGTTGCCTTACGCCGATTTTCGATGGGTCGACGACGCGTCGAATTTTGACGTATCATCTATAGCGTTAGATTCGCCCATGGGGTATATCCTTGAAGTCGATCTCGAGTACCCGCAACATCTTCACGATACGCACACCGACCTACCGTTTTGTCCGACACGCGACAAGCCGCCCGGCAAGCGGCAAGACAAGCTCCTCGCAACGTTATACGATAAGAAGTGTTACGTGATACACTACCGTAACCTACAACAGTATACGCGTCACGGCCTTCGTATAACAAAAATACATAGAATTTTACAGTTTTCTCAATCTCCATGGCTTCGAAATTACATAGAATTAAATACACGTTTCAGAACACTCGCGAAAAACGATTTCGAGAAAAATTCATATAAATTAATGAACAACGCGGTATTTGGCAAAACGATGGAAAATGTGCGTAATCGGGTCGATGTAAAATTATTAACAAAATGGGACGGTCGGTTCGGCGCGGAAGAGATGATCGCGAAACCGAATTTCCATAGCAGAAGCGTCTTTTCGGAAAATCTGATTGCGGTAGAATTGCGTAAACTCGAGGTGAAATTTTACAAACCGATTTACGTGGGTATGTGCATACTCGACATATCCAAGACGTGTCTGTACGAATTTCATCACGAGTACATATATCCTCTGTATCGCGACAAATGCCGGGTAATGTACACCGATACGGATAGTCTCATATATCACATCGAGTGCGCGGATGTGTACGACAACATGAAGCGCGACATTGTTAGATTCGACACGAGCGATTATGCGGTGGACAATGCGTACGATATACCGCTTGTAAATAAAAAGGTACCGGGTCTGATAAAGGACGAAAACAACGGTGCCATAATGACCGAATTCGTCGGGCTCAGAGCAAAGATGTACGCGTTACGAGTGGACGGAAAGAAAGATACGAAGAAAGTTAAAGGCATCAAGAGCAATGTTGTCGCGAGAACGATAACCTTCGAAGATTACACGCGGTGTTTAAACGAAGAGATCGAAATGACGCGACAGCAGTCGTGTATAAGATCTAAACTGCACCAAGTGTATACCGTCCGCGAGACAAAAATTGCTCTGAGTCCGTACGATGACAAGCGATATATCGTACCTGATTCGACTGACACGTTACCATGGGGACATTATAGGATACCTTTGTAAATACATGTATATATTTTATTTATTACTATATATATTTTGTACTTCATATAGTTTTATATAATACACATCTTACACATTTATATTTCATATATTTTATGTAACGCATATCTTACATACTTATATTAAGAATATAAATACATATATAGTATTATTGAAAGAAATATTAATAAACACTGTATATAAATTAAATCATTCGACAAGATGGAATTGCTGCTGAGTGACACAACCACTTACAGGGAATTAAAAAAGGATCCCTTGAAAAGATTAACTAACAAAATCAATGAGTTAGTCAAGTCTTGGCGTAGGAGCGGTTTGATCGGTGAGTTGACATATAAAAACTTAAATTGCACAAACGGAAATTTGCCGCGATGCTACGGGCTGCCGAAGATTCATAAAGATGGTTTCCCGTTGAGAATCATAGTATCTGCTTTGGGAAGCCCGGTATACAATATCTCGAGCTACATCCACGATATCCTATATAAATCGATAAGAAAACCAAATTCATATGTCAAAGATGGTTGGTCCTTTGTCGAAATTATCAAGAACACTGATATTGACAAGGACAACATCATGGTGTCGCTGGATGTGGCTTCATTATTCACTAACGTCCCCAAAGATTTGGTAGTAAATGCTATACGGAAACGCTGGGAAGATATTGCCAAGAACACTAAATTCAACCTTTTTCAATTTTTATTTGCAACGGAATTGATCTTGGATTCAACTTGTTTTGCATTTAACGGGCGTTTTTATGAGCAGATCTTCGGCACCCCCATGGGCTCTCCACTTTCACCTATCTTAGCAGATATGGTAATGGAAGATATGGAGATGCAATGTCTAAGCTCATTAGGTTTTACCGTTCCTACTTATTATAGATTTGTCGATGACGTTTTCGCAATAGTACCACGCGCAAAAATCAACGAGATCTTGACAAAGTTCAACAATTATCACGAACGCTTAAGATTCACTTATGAGACTGAAGATGACTCATCCATTAACTTTTTGAATGTAAAAATTATTCGGTCCGATAATAGACTTATTACTAATTGGTTCCGGAAACCTACATGGTCAGGGAGGTATATAAATTATCACTCGAACCACCCACAAAAGTATAAAATTAATACTATTTACAATTTAGTTGACCACGCGATCTTATTATCTAATGACTGCTTTAAACAAGACAACATAAAGCTAGTTTTTGACACGTTAATTAAGAACGGTTTTCCGGAACATCTTATATATAAACACATTAAAAAAAGACTCAACATTTTAAATAATCGTGACCATAATGTTACAACTGATGTGAATCTTACTCGTTCTGACGTGACTCCGTTTATCACAATACCATATGTTGAAAATGTTAGTCAAGATTTATACCGTCTCCTGCGTAATAGAGGCTTTAAGGTCGTGTATAAGATAATTAAAAAACAAAATAATTTAATTACACGTGGTAAAGATCGCTTACACGATAATGATAAAACAGGCGTTGTATACAAATTAAATTGTAAAGACTGTAATTTAGCATATATCGGACAAACAAAAAGACATTTACGTACGCGAGTAAAAGAACACTGTAACAACATTAAATTACATGAAACTAATCATTCAGTAATTAGCAAGCATAGATTAGAATCTGGTCATGATTTTGATTGGATAAAACCGAACATCCTACACAGGGAAAAGTATGTTCGTAAAAGAGAAATTGCTGAGATGTTTTTCATAAAGAGATTTGATAACCTAATCAACTTACAAAGAGACACAGAAAATTTAAACAACATTTATGACAAAATAATAAAGGTCATGTAATTCCGTTTTACTTATGATCGTGTTCAGTCTTTGACGAGATCCCACACGGACTCATTGTTCTCAAAAATCGAATTTAAAATAAAAAGTTTGTTAGTGTGCCTTGTGCTTTGCACAAGATTACTATCTATGCCGATACTCTGATTATCATTACGTCGGCTAATTTGTATGTATATTAAAACATCTCACGTTTAAACTAAATTAATTGTGCATATTACGTTCTAAACCGAAAATTAGATATAAATAATAATTTTTTGTAATTTATATATCTATTTCAGTGTATACTTGATAAGGACCACAACCATATGGTCGAAACGTCGTATTGAATAAATTATAATTCTGGCTAGTTTGGTCGACTACACAATCTCATTTAACCTTTTAAATTAAATCATATCTCATTTAACCTTTTAAATTAAATCATATTGTCCTTATGTATCCAAGAGTTGTGCGAATTGTCAAATCCCAGCCATTTCACGTAAACCTCGTCACCTCTCCTGCGCAGTATTTTCTCCACGAGATACATGTCGGGATAATTCGCGCGATGCAACTCGTGCTCGTAGAACGCTCCAGCGATAGGTTTTTTGCGATAATCCTCCAGTAGATAACTCACGGGATTAGTATGCTGCACTTTTACAATTTTAAACACCTCGGTTGTCCAATTTGGCGTGTAACCCTTCTCGAAAACTGTCTTGTATTTACTAACGCGTACCGAGTCACCTACTTTGAATTTCGCCGGACCCGCGATATTTACACGGTTGTATACAGTAGCCAAGAGTCTTTCGGCGATCGCGGGGGTAACATCGACGGGTCGCATACCGATCGTTCGATGCTTGCACGCGTTGTAATCCGATACGAGTCCCGGCAACGCCTTGACCCACTTGTAAGATCCGTTCAATGTAAACATCTTCCACATGTCTTTTAGCGTGCGATTGAATCGCTCGACGATCGATGCCTTCAATACCGAATACGTAGAATAATGATTTATGCCGTGTTTTCGCATGAGCCGTTGCACGTCGGCGTTATAAAATTCCTTCCCCATGTCGGTCTGTATGTTTTTCGGACACCTCGCTATCTCGAATTATCTCAGCGATAGCGTCAGCTGTCTCGCTTCCGCCTTTACTCTTGAGCGGTACGGCCCACGCGTGCTTGCTCAACGCATCGATGACTGTGAGTATGTAGTTGTAACCTCTGTTGAAACGAGAGTACGGACGCATCTCGACAATGTCGGCTTGCCACAGATCATTGTATCCCCGCACTATTACGTGTCTTCGGGGGAAATTTTTTCTCGCCGGTGCGTGCAGTTCGTTCACCAACTGCCGTTTCTCTAAACTATGTTGTTTCTTCGCTTCCCCGGTTATTCCCGATCGTCGGCCCATCGTTGTTTCATCGATCGAATTAGCCGTTAAATAGCCGTTCGTAGCCGATCAATTGCCGTTCGTAGCCGTTCAATTGCCGTTCACTGTCGTTCGATTGCTGTTGCTGACCCGTTCAATAGCCGTTTGATTGCCGTTGCTGACCCGTTCGATTGCCGTTTATAGCCGTTCCTTGCCGTTCAATTGCCGTTCACTGCCGTTCTTGATCCCTTTGTTGGCGCGATTGACCCTGTTGATAGTCGTTTTTAAGCAGTCCGTAGCCTCATTCGCAGTCGTTTCTGACCCGTTCGTAGCCTCGTTGACAATCGTTTTTGACTCGTTCGTAGCCGTTGTGGACTTGTATGCCGCCTCGTATGTAGCCGTTCCTGACGTGTTCATAGCCTTGTTCGCAGCCGTCCTTGAGATGCTCGTAGCCTCGTTCGCAGCTGTTCTTGAATCGTTCGTAGCCTCGTTCGAGACCGTTTCCTCTTCGATCACTGCCACTCATTATAGCTCGATAATCATCGGATAATCGTTCGTAGCCGTTTGGTAAACCTTTCTAGATGTTTAATAATTGTACAATAGCCGCTCCTAAGCCGTTCACTACAGCACACTTACAGGTTGATAACCGTTTCTGAATTAGCGTTAATTGTACGACGAAGCTCGTTTATCGCAGCCTGCAAAGCTCGCAGGTCCGTCTCGAACGCAGTCAGCTTCTCGTCTGATTTTTTCCGTTGATTTTTCAACGTTTTAACGCATTCTTCCACATACAGTTTGTTGACAGCATCGGTATCAGCCTCAGGTTGCGCTACACGGCGAATCTTGCGCGACCTCGCATCATAGTCCGTTGCGACGCGACACAGAGCGTTTTGACGCAAGTAACTCGTCACCAATATACCCCAATGATCGCTCGTGCTGATTTCTTCGTTTCTCCGTTCGAATAATCCAAACTTGTTGAGAGGCATAGTTTTTCGATGCGAGTGACGTCGATCGACTGATTAGTTTCGTCGAGGCGCCGTTTAATTTATAATAATGCCAGCTTCGCGAAGTTCCTCTATGATCGACAAGATCTCGTCGTGAGCGTTGTGGCCAGCTCGACGCGAAGCATCGAGCAATCGCAGGCGATCCACTAGCTCGTTGGGATCGTCCCAGTGCACGTAATTGATCTTATTGTCGGTTAGTGTCATCGCGCGAGGCGTGAATACTCCCGTTCCCGTTTTTTTCTTTTTCGATTCGAACGACATCAACGGCGCGATTATTTGTTTATACTTGTATCCCTTGTTGCTCTTTAATTGATTTTGAGCATTATATCGACGTTTATGCGCACTCGTCGCCTCTTATATTCAATATGCTCTTATATTTTTGCGCATCGTCCTCAATGTATATGGCGTCATTGGGAATTCTCACGAAGATCAACTCGTATAATCCCGGTGTACCGATGCATCTCACATTGTCTATGATTATAGAGTCATCTTTGTCAATGCCGAATCGTTTGTTACCGAGACGCATTCTATTCTCGTCGAAATAGATGCCGTACACGTGATCGATCGCGTTTTTTTTTCTTTCGTCACCGCTAAGAAGAGCACCCATGTATTTTTGCCCCAGTGGTCCCAAGTTCTCTCGTAACACTTCTTGACCTTCCGACGTTTGTAACATGTTTCGAACGGATGTTTCGGGCGGATTGCCCGTAGTTTCGAAAACATCTTCGATCGCGAGTGATTCGGGTATCGCGAGTTGCGCGATTTTCGGCGCGAACGGTGTAGAGGTTATCGGCGGTTCATCCGATAAAGTCTCCGATAGATCGGATATACGCGACATCGATAAACGTTTCGCCTTCACGGATCGTTTCCTCTTTTTCGGTGTCGCATCCTCCTCCTCCTCCTCCTCTTACTTATATCGCTTGATGGGTAACGTTTTAATTATAGCGTCAGCGTTACTCTCCGGCTCTTTTTTCACCGCGATTGCGCTAGAGTTGTCGACGATCTTTTGCAGCGGCTCGATAATAGGTCTAAAATGAGTCGTGACCGCGATATCTTCGTCGATCTTACCGGTCTTCAAAGCGCGATGTTTCTTGCAGATCGATTCGCTCGTTTTCTCAATCTCCCGTGCAATCTTTTCACGCTCGCGAATATTATCGTTTCCAGCCATGTTGACGGAACGTCGAGCGTTTCACCCTTCTCGACGGAATGTCGACAGCGACTAATCGTTTCGCGGTATCGCGAACACGTTAAATCCTTTTCTGTATCGCCCGTTCGTAAGCGCGCTGTCCTTATCAATCACTAGGAATCCATACTTTTGCTGCCAACAAGTACGGCATAATTCACTGAAATCCTCGTACGACATATCGGTATTCACGTGATCGTTGTGTGACACGTGTTTCAAATTTGTACCGTCCTGTTTAAACAAGATCAGCAGGTTTGCGTTGTCGCGTATAAGATGTTTCGGTATTCTCGCGTATGTCTGACAAAGATAGAAACAGTCGACGTTCGAGTGACGACCCATTGAGAAGTACTCTCTTATCGTATCTTGCTTGTCGTACGCCACGTCATCGAAGACAAAAAATCGAGTTTGGACGTGCCTCGCACGGTGGAATGACGTCACTGTTATTCGAGAACGTAAAATAGCCGATTTTGTCGATCGGCGTCAATAAATTCTCCAGATATCGATATTTCGGCTGTTGCAGCGACTTTGAGTACACGTACACGTTCTCGAAACGTACACCGTGTGGACTTTCCAGTAGACTTATCAAAACGTTGGTTTTACCACAATTCGAGGGACCGCAAACGATCGCGCGTATAGTAATCGGTAACATCGTACCGTGTCTGCGCATCTCCGCATTGTCCCCCATCGAGCGTAATCTGTCGTCGCAATTTGTCACGCGTATCGTCAAAGGCTGTCGTACGAACCGCATGTTTTCTGTTTCGAACCAATTTTGCGAATGATCGCGAGGGGGAGGCCTATTCATAGAGGTGCCGCGACTCGAAACCGCTCAGTATCAAAAATGTATCTGCTTCTGTCGGACGAGAGAGATATTCTCGGACTTACCGCCAAACAGCTGCAGTATATTCCGAAGATTCTTTTACTGGAAAATTTCGGTGATTACGTGGAACGATTGTGGGACAAGCTTCCTGAATATATAAAGGCTGATCCGGAGGTTCGACAATATCGTTCGTGCATGCGACATTACAACCAGCCGTGGCAGCGAACGCACATTGACGGTCCGCCTCCGTTGATAAAAGATTGCTACGTATGTCAGCGAGAATCGTAAGAGGCAGCGGTCTCTTAAATCGTGCGATAAACGCGCTTCCGATCGAATTCCATATTCCCGGCTATCAGTTTTGCGGCCCAGGCACGCGGTTGCGGAAGCGATTAGCCAGAGGCGATCGAGGTATAAATTTATTGGACGCGACGTGTCGCGAACACGATATAGCGTACTCTCGGAGCAACGATCTCACCGAGAGACACGCAGCGGATAAGATACTCGCCGAGAAAGCGCGAAATCGTATCGGTGCGAGAGATTCGACTCTCGGTGAAAGAGCCGCAGCCACAGCTGTCTGGGCGGCGATGAAAGCCAAGACGAAACTCGGTATGGGCCTGAAAAGGACGAAGACGAAGAAGAAAACTGCGAAGAAACGGATACTTCCGGTAGCGAAATGCGGCGGCGTATTGCCGATTTTACCAATGCTGGGCGCGCTCGGATCCCTGATCGGCGGAGCGGCGGGTGTAGCGAAGGTGGTGAACGACGGAAAAGCCGCGCAACGTCAGATGCAAGAGATGCTACGTCACAATCGCGCCATGGAAGGTCGCGGATTATACCTCGCTCCTTACAAACACGGACGAGGAGTCTCAACGAGAAGAAGAAAAAAAAACGTCAAAGAGACCGTTACAAATGCCGCAGGGCGCAACTACCAACGTACAATTGCTACAACTGGCGAAACGTATGCGCATTCCGTATTTTAGAGGCGTTTTCATGCGCGACTCTTTACCGATCGGTGGTATTTATCAAAACGAGAACGGCATCGTAAATTTAGATAGCGTCGAAGGACCGGGTACTCATTGGGTAGCGTACGCAAAGAGGGCGAATCGCGTCGTATATTTCGACAGTTTCGGCAATCTTCGACCTCCCAAGGAACTTGTGCGATATTTCGGACGAAACGTAATGAAGATACAGTACAATCACACGCCTGTTCAAACTTACGATCAGAGCATCTGCGGACAATTGTGCTTGCAATTTCTTCGAACGGTCGATGCGTGCGAATTTAAAGACGGATATCGCGCTATTTAACTCAGTATTCGTTCAACAGTTTTGTCGACATGTCTATGATATTCACGTTGACTGGGAAGAGTAGCGTTCTCGTGACAAATTTCTTTCCCACTGTAGACTTGAGCGACGATGAATACGAACTCGGTCTAACGGATTTTGAGACTTATCACACGATACCGAACGTGAATTCCTCGAACAATAAATTTTACTTTGGCAAAGACGACGCGGAAATTACGATTCCCGAGGGATCGTACGAGTTGCAAGATATACATGAATTTTTGAAACGTGCAATTTCACGGAAACATCGCGATAAGAAACACATTGACGACGGTGACTATGAAGATGGCGAATATCCGATAGTGCTCCGCGCTAATTACAATACGATGAGGAACGAGATCAAATGCGCATACAGATTAAACTTTAGCAAACCCTGCAACATTGGATCGCTGCTAGGATTCTCGAATCGTATTCTCGAGCCGGGAAAATGGTACGAATCGAACATGCCGATTAACATTATCAACGTTAATATTATTATCCGCGTAGAATGTAACGTGACCGCGGGCGCGTACAACAACGGAAAACTCGTTCATACGATACACGAATTTTCACCGAGGGTACCGCCGGGATATAAGATATCGGAAACGCCGGCGCAGATCATTTACCTTCCGATCATCGCGCGGAGCATTACGGATTTAACGTTACGCGTTGTTGACCAGAACGGACGATTGCTCGATTTTCGAGGAGAAGAGATCACCGTAAGATTGCACGTACGATGGCTGCGGCGATAACGTACGTACGTATGCGACGTATGAGATGCTCGTGTTGAACGGATCGAAAGACGCGAGAGATAACGTAATCTTTACGAAATCAGTGACACCAACAACATCAACGTCGACGTTCGCTAATATCCAATCATCCGAGAAAAAGAAACTCAGCGCATCGAACGTTGCGTTTTTGCAATCTTTGGGATTCGCGGTGCGAAACAGCTGAACGATGACCGACATTCTCAACATCGGTGACGAACCTATCTTTGACGATCGTATCGTCAAGATCGAGACTCACACGTACAACACGTTCGCCAATACAACGTTCGGACACAATGACGAGATAAGAATACCCATACAACAACAGGGTCTGTATACGCTGCCGCATGAGAGTTTCCTATACATCGAGGGACGACTAACGAAAAACAAACCACCAGCTGAAGGAGAAAATGATGTGATAATGGGAAATAATTGCGTCGCATTCATGTTCGACGAGATTCGATACGAACTCGACGGTGTTGAGATTGATCGCAATAGAAACGTAGGAATAACTACTACGCTCAAAAACTATGTAACGGTATCATCCGATAGAGACACGATTTTGAAAAATGCTGGCTGGAGACGTTTACCTACACGAATGGACATTTCAATTTTTGCGTACCGCTCTACATGTTGCTGGGATTTTGCGAGGATTACAGACGCGTGGTGATTAACGCTCGTCACGAATTGATCTTGATACGATCGCGCAACGACAACAATTGTCTGCATGGAAATTCGGCGCAGGAGCCTGTGATCGACATATTCAAGATACAATGGCGAATGCCTCATGTGCTGTTGAGCGAAATCAAAAAGTTGTCGATGCTGCGTGCTCTGGAAAGCGGACGATATCTCAGCATGGCTTTTCGCTCGTGGGATCTGTACGAGTATCCGCTATTACAGCTTACAACCAAGCATTCGTGGGCCATTAAGATTGCGACTCAACTGGAGAAACCACGATACGTTATCTTCGCTCTGCAGACAGGTCGGAAGAATGTCATGTCTAAGGATACGAGTCGATTCGACCACTGCAAATTGATCAACGTTAAACTTTATCTGAATTCGGAATATTATCCGTACGACGATATGAATCTGGATTTAGATAAAAACAGATATTCCATTCTGTATGACACGTACGCACGCTTCTGCAAGAATTATTACGGATACGAGTATCTCGAGCCGAGTCTCAACGTCCTGAAATTTCTACAACATGGTCCGTTCGTGATTATCGATTGTTCTCGACAAAACGAATCGGTCAAGAGCGCGACCGTGGATGTGAGATTGGAATTCGAGTGTAAGGAGAACGTGCCGCCGAATACCACTGCGTACTGTCTCATCATACACGATCGCGTGATCCAGTACAATCCGTTGACCAACGTTGTACGCAAAATCACCTAGGCGATAACATCGACAGAAGAGAGAGGGGGAAGAGGAGCATGATATAAATCAAAGTCTTGCGAGATGGTTTTAGAGTTTTGTCGTTCCTCTCGACTGGCATATCGAAGAGAGAGATCTCGTCATGTCCGTACCAATGTTTGTGGATCTGCAAGGATATATCGTTGGAAAAAATTTTGTCGTGAAGGAAGCGGCAGTCTTGAGAAAGGGATACGTTCTATCGCATTACTTTTTCGCAAGTCCCGTACCGTGGCACACACTTACAAAATCTGAGCGATGTCAAGTCTCATGGCTGATTAGAAATCATCACGGATTACAATGGGAAGACGGAAACGTTCCGTATGGCTTGGCTCAGCGTGCGATTACAACAGCTGTCGTTGGTACGATACATGAAGAAGAAGAAGAAGAAGAAGAAGAATCGTCCGTCGTGTACGTCAAAGGACTTGAAAAGCGAAAATGGCTGGCCGATATACTAGACGATGCGGGGAACGGCTATATTATTGAAACCTTGGATGCGGATTACGAAGATATCGATGCTCTAAATAAATTAGACGATACGAATAGTATGCGATGTGGAAAACATGTTAAGAATTGCGCCTTACAAAATGTATTCAAAATATTTAACTGGTGGTCGCGACGCCAGAAAGAATTGCGATAAAAATAAAATATGTAAACATTCATATGCGTTATCTCTTATTTACCTCACTCTAATCCTTTGCATGCGTTTCTAAGAATTCTTTTGTTCGAGCACCGCCTCCCCCTTCTCCTAAATTCCAATGCGTTAGAAATATTGATCCCCCACCACTACATTATATTTTTAATAAATGAGCGTCGGGTATAACCGATTAATTCCTGTACGATCAGTGTCGCGTTAACCGCTCGTGGATTCACTTTTCATAACCTCCCAGAGAAATGTACTACGTTGAAAGAAGCAGCAACGGTATCGGAAGACACGTGAATAATTACGTGCCGAGTCGTGATAAAACTCCATCGTTTGAGAACAAATACGGCGAGTAAGTTTCGTTTAACATTTTTTTTCTATTTTTCTATTTTTCTATTTTTACAAATTATATTATTAGTATTACTTAATTTTAATTTTTCCCGTAGCATTTCGTCGGAGCGTCGTGCGGTTCGTATACTAGGCAGACGATACGCATTGACAGCTATGGAATTCAAATTCCTCGAAATCGGTATCAACGTGGGTCCGCCGAGTTACGTGGAGATTGTCATAGGAGATCATCGGGGAAAGGGACTGATATTATCTCTCGAAACGTGGAAGGGACTCTGCGAGCAACGTCGCAATATTCTAAATCTCCTTCGAAACGACTCTCACGACATGTATAATTTTATAAGCGTTGGACCGCTAACAGTGCGAGTTCGTACGATTAACGACGCCAAACTCATAAGTCTCGAATCTTCGAACGTATGCATGATGATGGTCGAATCGACGTTACATCGTATGTTCGATCTCGATGATTGCATAGATGTAACTTTTGATCGATTAGATAAAATTATCCAAACAGTCGATGTCAAATTTACGCAATTCTCCAATATCGCGTCCGCTGTAACGGATCTTAAAGAAGTATCAAATGTAATACGCGCGAGTGACGCTTTCAACAAGCATCAACTCGTCGATTGCGAGCTGGCGGCTTTAGCTTTTAGTCCATATAATATGTAAGACAAAAAAAAATATGTAAAAACTTGAATAAAGAGTTTTAAGTTTACTATATCGTGGTGTACTTTCTTTGCGTTTGCCCATCCCAGCTTTCATGCATAGCTCCTCGCGAAAGAGAGAGTTATCATGAGAGAGCAAACACTAGGAAAGAAAGAGAGATAAGGATACGTCGAACGAAAAAATCTAGAATTACTTATATCGGGGGTGAGGGGTGTACCGCGAAAGCGCTAATACGAGCGGTGGAAGCAAGGGTACAAAGCAGCCAAACATCGGCGCTGATACGTTAAAAATTCTTCCGATAAAAAATCGTAAAAGACGATTCTAGCAAGTGTCGTTTGTTTATATTGTTTATAAATTTATATGCTGTGTAATTCAATGAGAGAGATAAGGATACGTCGAACGAAAAAAATCTAAAATTACTTATATCGGGGGTGAGGGGTGTACCGCGAAAGCGCTGATATACGAGCGGTGGAAGCAAGGGTACAAAGCAGCCAAACATCGGCGTTGATACGTTAAAAATTCTTCCGAGAAAAAATCGTGAAAGACGATTCTGAGGTACTATTTGTTTATATTATTTATAAATTTATGTGCTGTGTAATTCAATGAGAGAGATAAGGATACGTCGAACGAAAAAAATCTAAAATTACTTATATCGGGGGTGAGGGGTGTACCGCGAAAGCGCTGATATACGAGCGGTGGAAGCAAGGGTACAAAGCAGCCAAACATCGGCGTTGATACGTTAAAAATTCTTCCGAGAAAAAATCGTGAAAGACGATTCTGAGGTACTATTTGTTTATATTATTTATCAACCGGGCATGCGACACAATATTTCATATACTTTCGATAAATATATGGGACCGCGCGTACTTTTTACGAGGCGTTTACGACGATATGGTGATAATGTCACATCTCTATTATACGATCATAATCTCAATTCAAAAATGCTGATGTTTATATTATTTATAAACCGAACATGTCCGTACGCAATATTGTTTATCAGCTGGGCATGTAATATAATATTACCATAAAACATCTAACACGCGCCGCCGCCGAAATCCCTCCGTCCCGCGTGACGTCATTCCCCCGCGCCTCCGTAATCCCCCGCGCGCCTCACCCCCCCTGAGAGGACCTGAGTTAGAACTCTCCCTATACTCCTACTTCGGTTTATGTATCTTCGGCAATCCATATGCTCGTGGAAGAGTCTCAGTGTTGTTTCTGAGAGACTTAGCCTTGATCTTAGTTATGTAATTTTTATCACTCCATTCTTTCAGTTAAATTTTATATTCTCCCTCTTCCCCTCCAACCCATCCTTCCACTCTGCCCTCCTCTTCCTCCCCCCCATCCTATTTCGTTATCCCGTTTGTCAAAAATATCTCCCCTGAATTTACACCTCTGTCACATCAATTGAATAAAATTTAGCTTTCCTTATCATTAATAAATTAAATCGTTTTATAAAAGTGCATAAGGACTCTTTATCTAATGAGTTTAAACGTGGTTTACAAAATTGATTGTCTTGATTGTGATGCCTCTTACGTTGG
>NW_020229455.1:52500-116277 GCF_003227725.1 Camponotus floridanus | reverse complement strand
TGATGACCTCGTTACAAATCATGTTCTCCTAATAACGCAAGCGTGAAAATTTTCGAAAATTCGTTTCTTATTATTTTATATTATCAGGAGAATATATTTTGCGAGAGGTCGATGATGCGTTGATGACCTCTTTACAAATCATGTTCTCTAATAACGCAAGCGCGAAAATTTTCGAAAATTCGTTTCTTATAATTTATATTATCAGGAGAATATATTTTGCGAGGAGGTCGATGATGCGTTGATGACCTCTTTACAAATCATGTTCTCCTAATAACGCAAGCGTGAAAATTTTCGAAAATTCGTTTCTTATAATTTATATTATCAGGAGAATATATTTTGCGAGGAGGTCGATGATGCGTTGATGACCTCTTTACAAATCATGTTCTCCTAATAACGCAAACGTGAAAAATTTTCGAAAATTCGTTTCTTATAATTTATATTATCAGGAGAATATATTTGCGAGGAGGTCGATGATGCGTTGATGACCTCTTTACAAATCATGTTCTCCTAATAACGCAAGCGTGAAAATTTTCGGAAAATTCGTTTCTTATAATTTATATTATCAGGAGAATATATTTTGCGAGGAGGTCGATCATGCGTTGATTCACCTCTTTACAAATCATGTTCTCCTGATAACGCAAGCGCTGAAAATTTTCGAAAATTCGTTTCTTATTAATTATATTATCAGGAGAATATATTTTGCGAGGAGGTCGATCATGCGTTGATGACCTCTTTACAAATCATGTTCTCCTAATAACGCAAGCGTGAAAAATTTTCGAAAATTCGTTTCTTATAATTTATATTACCACAGAATATATTTTGCGAGGAGGTCGATGATGTGTTGATGACCTCTTTACAAATCATGTTCTCCTAATAACGCAAGCGCGAAAATTTTCGAAAATTCGTTTCTTATAATTTATATTATCAGGAGAATATATTTTGCGAGGAGGTCGATCATGCGTTGATGACCTCTTTACAAAATCATGTTCTCCTAATAACGCAAGCGCGAAAATTTTCGAAAATTCGTTTCTTATAATTTATATTATCAGGAGAATATATTTTGCGAAGAGGTCGATCATGCGTTGATGACCTCTTTACAAATCATGTTCTCCCTAATATCGCAAGCGCGAAAAATTTTCGAAAATTCGTTTCTTATAATTTATATTATCAGGAGAATATATTTTGCGAAGAGGTCGATGATGCGTTGATGACCTATTTACAAATCATGTTCTCCTAATAACGCAAGCGCGAAAATTTTCGAAAAATTCGTTTCTTATTATTTTATATTATCAGGAGAATATATTTTGCGAGGAGGTCGATGATGCGTTGATGACCTCTTTACAAATCATGTTCTCCTAATAACGCAAGCGTGAAAATTTTCGAAAATTCGTTTGTTATTATTTTATATTATCAGGAGAATATATTTTGCGAGGAGGTCGATGATGCGATGATGACCTCTTTACAAATCATGTTCTCCTAATAACGCAAGCGTGAAAATTTTCGAAAATTCGTTTCTTATTATTTATATTATCAGGAGAATAAATTTTGCGAGGAGGTCGATCATGCGTTGATGACCTCTTTACAAATCATGTTCTCTAATAACGCAAGCGCGAAAATTTTCGAAAATTCGTTTCTTATAATTTTATATTATCAGGAGAATATATTTTGCGAGGAGGTCGATCATGCGTTGATGACCTCTTTACAAAATCATGTTCTCCTAATAACGCAAGCGTAAAAATTTTCGAAAATTCGTTTCTTATAATTTATATTATCAGGAGAATATATTTTGCGAGGAGGTCGATCATGCGTTGATGACCTCTTTACAAATCATGTTCTCCTAATAACGCAAGCGCGAAAATTTTCGAAAATTCGTTTCTTATAATTTATATTATCAGGAGAATATATTTTTGCGAGGAGGTCGATCATGCGTTGATGACCTCATTACAAATCATGTTCTCCTAATAACGCAAGCGTGAAAATTTTCGAAAATTCGTTTCTTATAATTTATATTATCAGGAGAATATATTTTGCGAGGAGGTCGATCATGCGTTGATCACCTCTTTACAAATCATGTTCTCCTGATAACGCAAGCGCGAAAATTTTCGAAAATTCGTTTCTTATAATTATATTATCAGGAGAATATATTTTGCGAGGAGGTCGATCATGCGTTGATGACCTCATTACAAATCATGTTCTCCTAATAACGCAAGCGTGAAAATTTTCGAAAATTCGTTTCTAATTATTTTATATTATCAGGAGAATATATTTTACGAGGAGGTCGATGATGCGTTGATGACCTATTTACAAATCATGTTCTCCTAATAACGCAAGCGCGAAAATTTTCGAAAATTCGTTTCTAATTATTTTATATTATCAGGAGAATATATTTTACGAGGAGGTCGATGATGCGTTGATGACCTATTTACAAATCATGTTCTCCTATAACGCAAGCGTGAAAATTTTCGAAAATTCGTTTCTTATTATTTTATATTATCAGGAGAATATATTTTGCGAGGAGGTCGATGATGCGTTGATGACCTCTTTACAAATCATGTTTCTCCTAATAACGCAAGCGTGAAAATTTTCGAAAATTCGTTTCTTATTATTTTATATTATCAGGAGAATATATTTTGCGAGGAGGTCGATGATGCGTTAATGACCTCTTTACAAATCATGTTCTCCTAATAACGCAAGCGTGAAAATTTTCGAAAATTCGTTTCTTATTATTTTATATTATCAGGAGAATATATTTTGCGAGGAGGTCGATGATGCGTTGATGACCTCTTTACAAATCATGTTCTCCTAATAACGCAAACGTGAAAATTTTCGAAAATTCGTTTCTAATTATTTTATATTATCAGGAGAATATATTTTACGAGGAGGTCGATGATGCGTTGATGACCTCTTTACAAATCATGTTCTCCTATTAACGCAAGCGCGAAAATTTTCGAAAATTCGTTTCTTATAATTTATATTATCAGGATAATATATTTTGCGAGGAGGTCGATGATGCGTTGATGACCTCTTTACAAATCATGTTCTCCTAATAACGCAAGCGTGAAAATTTTCGAAAATTCGTTTCTTATTATTTATATTATCAGGAGAATATATTTTGCGAGGAGGTCGATGATGCGTTAATGACCTCTTTACAAATCATGTTCTCCTAATAACGCAAGCGTGAAAATTTTCGAAAATTCGTTTCTTATTATTTTATATTATCAGGAGAATATATTTTGCGAGGAGGTCGATGATGCGTTGATGACCTCTTTACAAATCATGTTCTCCTAATAACGCAAGCGCGAAAATTTTCGAAAATTCGTTTCTTATTATTTTATATTATCAGGAGAATATATTTTGCGAGGAGGTCGATGATGCGTTGATGATCTCTTTACAAATCATGTTCTCCTAATAACACAAGCGCGAAAATTTTCGAAAATTCGTTTCTCATAATTTATATTATCAGGAGAATATATTTTGCGAGGAGGTCGATGATGCGTTGATGACCTCTTTACAAATCATGTTCTCCTAATAACGCAAGCGTGAAAATTTTCGAAAATTCGTTTGTTATTATTTTATATTATCAGGAGAATATATTTTGCGAGGAGGTCGATGATGCGTTGATGACCTTTTACAAATCATGTTCTCCTAATAACGCAAACGTGAAAATTTTCGAAAATTCGTTTCTAATTATTTTATATTATCAGGAGAATATATTTTACGAGGAGGTCGATGATGCGTTGATGACCTCTTTACAAATCATGTTCTCCTATTAACGCAAGCGTGAAAATTTTCGAAAATTCGTTTCTTATTATTTTATATTATCAGGAGAATATATTTTGCGAGGAGGTGGATGATGCGTTGATGACCTCTTTACAAATCATGTTCTCCTATTAACGCAAGCGTGAAAATTTTCGAAAATTCGTTTCTTATTATTTTATATTATCAGGAGAATATATTTTGCGAGGAGGTCGATGATGCGTTGATGACCTCTTTACAAATCATGTTCTCCTGATAACGCAAGCGCGAAAATTTTCTAAAATTCGTTTCTTATAATTTATATTATCAGGAGAATATATTTTGCGAGGAGGTCGATTATGCGTTGATGACCTCTTTACAAATCATGTTCTCCTAATATTGTAAGCGCGAAAATTTTCGAAAATTCGTTTCTTATAATTTATATTATCAGGAGAATATATTTTGCGAGGAGGTCGATGATGCGTTGATGACCTATTTACAAATCATGTTCTCCTAATAACGCAAGCGCGAAAATTTTCGAAAATTCGTTTCTTATTATTTTATATTATCAGGAGAATATATTTTGCGAGGAGGTCGATGATGCGTTGATGACCTCT
Organism: Camponotus floridanus; assembly: GCF_003227725.1. Lineage (NCBI taxonomy): Eukaryota > Metazoa > Arthropoda > Insecta > Hymenoptera > Formicidae > Camponotus > Camponotus floridanus. The sequence continues at coordinate 111,925 of NW_020229455.1, read as the reverse complement.
TTACAAATCATGTTCTCCTATTAACGCAAGCGCGAAAATTTTCGAAAATTCGTTTCTTATAATTTATATTATCAGGATAATATATTTTGCGAGGAGGTCGATGATGCGTTGATGACCTCTTTACAAATCATGTTCTCCTAATAACGCAAGCGTGAAAATTTTCGAAAATTCGTTTCTTATAATTTATATTATCAGAAGAATATATTTTGCGAGGAGGTCGATGATGCGTTGATGACCTATTTACAAATCATGTTCTCCTAATAACGCAAGCGCGAAAATTTTCGAAAATTCGTTTCTTATAATTTATATTATCAGGAGAATATATTTTGCGAGGAGGTCGATCATGCGTTGATGACCTCTTTACAAATCATGTTCTCCTAATAACGCAAGCGCGAAAATTTTCGAAAATTCGTTTCTTATAATTTATATTATCAGGAGAATATATTTTGCGAGGAGGTCGATGATGCGTTGATGACCTCTTTACAAATCATGTTCTCCTGATAACGCAAGCGCGAAAATTTTCTAAAATTCGTTTCTTATAATTTATATTATCAGGGAGAATATATTTTGCGAGGAGGTCGATTATGCGTTGATGACCTCTTTACAAATCATGTTCTCCTAATATCGTAAGCGCGAAAATTTTCGAAAATTCGTTTCTTATAATTTATATTATCAGGAGAATATATTTTGCGAGGAGGTCGATGATGCGTTGATGACCTATTTACAAATCATGTTCTCCTAATAACGCAAGCGCGAAAATTTTCGAAAATTCGTTTCTTATTATTTTATATTATCAGGAGAATATATTTTGCGAGGAGGTCGATGATGCGTTGATGACCTCTTTACAAATCATGTTCTCCTATTAACGCAAGCGCGAAAATTTTCGAAAATTCGTTTCTTATAATTTATATTATCAGGAGAATATATTTTGCGAGGAGGTCGATGATGCGTTGATGACCTCTTGACAAATCATGTTCTCCTAATAACGCAAGCGTGAAAATTTTCGAAAATTCGTTTCTTATAATTTATATTATCAGAAGAATATATTTTGCGAGGAGGTCGATGATGCGTTGATGACCTATTTACAAATCATGTTCTCCTAATAACGCAAGCGCGAAAATTTTCGAAAATTCGTTTCTTATAATTTATATTATCAGGAGAATATATTTTGCGAGGAGGTCGATCATGCGTTGATGACCTCTTTACAAATCATGTTCTCCTAATAACGCAAGCGCGAAAATTTTCGAAAATTCGTTTCTTATAATTTATATTATCAGGAGAATATATTTTGCGAGGAGGTCGATGATGCGTTGATGACCTCTTTACAAATCATGTTCTCCTGATAACGCAAGCGTGATAATTTTCGAAAATTCGTTTCTTATAATTTATATTATCAGAAGAATATATTTTGCGAGGAGGTCGATGATGCGTTGATGACCTATTTACAAATCATGTTCTCCTAATAACGCAAGCGCGAAAATTTTCGAAAATTCGTTTCTTATAATTTATATTATCAGGAGAATATATTTTGCGAGGAGGTCGATCATGCGTTGATGACCTCTTTACAAATCATGTTCTCCTATAACGCAAGCGCGAAAATTTTCGAAAATTCGTTTCTTATAATTTATATTATCAGGAGAATATATTTTGCGAGGAGGTCGATGATGCGTTGATGACCTCTTTACAAATCATGTTCTCCTGATAACGCAAGCGCGAAAATTTTCTAAAATTCGTTTCTTATAATTTATATTATCAGGAGAATATATTTTGCGAGGAGGTCGATTATGCGTTGATGACCTCTTTACAAATCATGTTCTCCTAATATGTAAGCGCGAAAATTTTCGAAAATTCGTTTCTTATAATTTATATTATCAGGAGAATATATTTTGCGAGGAGGTCGATGATGCGTTGATGACCTATTTACAAATCATGTTCTCCTAATAACGCAAGCGCGAAAATTTTCGAAAATTCGTTTCTTATTATTTTATATTATCAGGAGAATATATTTTGCGAGGAGGTCGATGATGCGTTGATGACCTCTTTACAAATCATGTTCTCCTATAACGCAAGCGCGAAAATTTTCGAAAATTCGTTTCTTATAATTTATATTATCAGGATAATATATTTTGCGAGGAGGTCAATGATGCGTTGATGACCTCTTTACAAATCATGTTCTCCTAATAACGCAAGCGTGAAAATTTTCGAAAATTCGTTTCTTATAATTTATATTATCAGAAGAATATATTTGCGAGGAGTCGATGATGCGTTGATGACCTATTTACAAATCATGTTCTCCTAATAACGCAAGCGCGAAAATTTTCGAAAATTCGCTTCTTATAATTTATATTATCAGGAGAATATATTTTGCGAGGAGGTCGATGATGCGTTGATGACCTCTTTACAAATCATGTTCTCCTAATAACGCAAGCGCGAAAATTTTCGAAAATTCGTTTCTTATAATTTATATTATCAGGAGAATATATTTTGCGAGGAGGTCGATGATGCGTTGATGACCTCTTTACAAATCATGTTCTCCTGATAACGCAAGCGCGAAAATTTTCTAAAATTCGTTTCTTATAATTTATATTATCAGGAGAATATATTTTGCGAGGAGGTCGATATGCGTTGATGACCTCTTTACAAATCATGTTCTCCTAATAACGCAAGCGCGAAAATTTTCGAAAATTCGTTTCTTATAATTTATATTATCAGGAGAATATATTTTGCGAGGAGGTCGATGATGCGTTGATGACCTCTTTACAAATCATGTTCTCCTATAACGCAAGCGCGAAAATTTTCTAAAATTCGTTTCTTATAATTTATATTATCAGGAGAATATATTTTGCGAGGAGGTCGATTATGCGTTGATGACCTCTTTACAAATCATGTTCTCCTAATATCGTAAGCGCGAAAATTTTCGAAAATTCGTTTCTTATAATTTATATTATCAGGAGAATATATTTGGAGGAGGTCGATGATGCGTTGATGACCTATTTACAAATCATGTTCTCCTAATAACGCAAGCGCGAAAATTTTCGAAAATTCGTTTCTTATTATTTATATTATCAGGAGAATATATTTTGCGAGGAGGTCGATGATGCGTTGATGACCTCTTTACAAATCATGTTCTCCTAATAACGCAAGCGCGAAAATTTTCGAAAATTCGTTTCTTATAATTTATATTATCAGGAGAATATATTTTGCGAGGAGGTCGATGATGCGTTGATGACCTCTTGACAAATCATGTTCTCCTAATAACGCAAGCGTGAAAATTTTCGAAAATTCGTTTCTTATAATTTATATTATCAGAAGAATATATTTTGCGAGGAGGTCGATGATGCGTTGATGACCTATTTACAAATCATGTTCTCCTAATAACGCAAGCGCGAAAATTTTCGAAAATTCGTTTCTTATAATTTATATTATCAGGATAATATATTTTGCGAGGAGGTCGATGATGCGTTGATGACCTCTTTACAAATCATGTTCTCCTAATAACGCAAGCGTGAAAATTTTCGAAAATTCGTTTCTTATAATTTATATTATCAGAAGAATATATTTTGCGAGGAGGTCGATGATGCGTTGATGACCTATTTACAAATCATGTTCTCCTAATAACGCAAGCGCGAAAATTTTCGAAAATTCGCTTCTTATAATTTATATTATCAGGAGAATATATTTTGCGAGGAGGTCGATGATGCGTTGATGACCTCTTTACAAATCATGTTCTCCTAATAACGCAAGCGCGAAAATTTTCGAAAATTCGTTTCTTATAATTTATATTATCAGGAGAATATATTTTGCGAGGAGGTCGATGATGCGTTGATGACCTCTTTACAAATCATGTTCTCCTGATAACGCAAGCGCGAAAATTTTCTAAAATTCGTTTCTTATAATTTATATTATCAGGAGAATATATTTTGCGAGGAGGTCGATGATGCGTTGATGACCTCTTTACAAATCATGTTCTCCTAATAACGCAAGCGCGAAAATTTTCGAAAATTCGTTTCTTATAATTTATATTATCAGGAGAATATATTTTGCGAGGAGGTCGATGATGCGTTGATGACCTCTTTACAAATCATGTTCTCCTGATAACGCAAGCGCGAAAATTTTCTAAAATTCGTTTCTTATAATTTATATTATCAGGAGAATATATTTTGCGAGGAGGTCGATTATGCGTTGATGACCTCTTTACAAATCATGTTCTCCTAATATCGTAAGCGCGAAAATTTTCGAAAATTCGTTTCTTATAATTTATATTATCAGGAGAATATATTTGGGAGGAGGTCGATGATGCGTTGATGACCTATTTACAAATCATGTTCTCCTAATAACGCAAGCGCGAAAATTTTCGAAAATTCGTTTCTTATTATTTTATATTATCAGGAGAATATATTTTGCGAGGAGGTCGATGATGCGTTGATGACCTCTTTACAAATCATGTTCTCCTATTAACGCAAGCGCGAAAATTTTCGAAAATTCGTTTCTTATAATTTATATTATCAGGAGAATATATTTTGCGAGGAGGTCGATGATGCGTTGATGACCTCTTGACAAATCATGTTCTCCTAATAACGCAAGCGTGAAAATTTTCGAAAATTCGTTTCTTATAATTTATATTATCAGAAGAATATATTTTGCGAGGAGGTCGATGATGCGTTGATGACCTATTTACAAATCATGTTCTCCTAATAACGCAAGCGCGAAAATTTTCGAAAATTCGTTTCTTATTATTTTATATTATCAGGAGAATATATTTTGCGAGGAGGTCGATGATGCGTTGATGACCTCTTTACAAATCATGTTCTCCTAATAACGCAAGCGTGAAAATTTTCGAAAATTCGTTTCTTATTATTTTATATTATCAGGAGAATATATTTTGCGAGGAGGTCGATGATGCGTTGATGACCTCTTTACAAATCATGTTCTCCTAATAACGCATTTAAAAAAAAAAAAAAAAAAAAAAATTTCGCGAGGAATTAATGTTCGAAATAATTTACGCATTGCCATCCGCGTTTTGTGGGCTCTTAATGCTCTTTACTTAATTATCATGTTGATAAATACATAGAGCCATATTATTTACCAATTTATTTTGAAAAATGTTTATTTCGTCTTTGAATATTACAGTATCTGTCGCGATTGAATAATTTATTTATTATCAATTTACACACATAAGTATTTAATTGTTATATAGCACTGGTGCTACCGGCATTTCGTGCACATAGCACGGAACAAAACCAGAAATTGTGCAATTATATATTACCCTCTGAGAACATTCATGGACCTTGACTTTGTAGTTCATGTCCATGTTTTGAATGTCCATAGAGGGAGTATCACTTTTGGGGTCACCTAAAAGCAAGCCGTGACATCTCTCAGTCTTCTCTCTGGACCGCATATGTTTATATTTGTCATCTGAGATTTCTGCTGACTATTGATAATAACTAGTTGATTAGTTAAAAGTTAAAAAAAAAGTTAAAAAGTCAATAATTTTTAACTCAACTTAGTTATTTTAAAAAGAGTTAACTTTTAACTTTAACTAGTTATTTTTAAAACACATAAACTTAAACTTATTAACTTTCTCCCCAAATTTATTTGATTATTCATATTATTATTATTTAGAGTAATCTAATTTTAAAATTACAATCTAATTTAATATAAAGTGAAATAATGCTTTTCAAAATTTCAATTTTTATCTTAACTAACGTTAATTTAATCTTAACGTAACTTTTATTGAGTTAATTTTTTATTTGTATAACTTTTAACATAACTAAATTAATTTTTTAACCCATTAAACTTTAACTTAATTTAATTAAAAAAAAGTATAAACTTATCCTACCCTGCCTATAGGAAATTGCGCGCATGCGCTCCATTGGAAACTGCGCGCATGCGCGACAAATCACTCTCTTTCTTTCGCATCATCGTATTACGTAATCGATGACAGATGCAGCTTTCGCCGCCAACTTCAGGCCGTTGCCCTGAACGGCGGGAAATTCAAAGTTTACCCGAGCGAAACTGACAGTTATCGTCGAGGATCCGCCGGGGATCTCGTTTATTCGGGCGATTTACGCGCGCGCACGTGTTCCTGTCGGCGCTATCGAGACCGAGATCGGGATCCTCGGGAAACCGCGTCTTATCGACCGCGATAATCGGCGGAATCGCCGACCAATGTCGAGCGTAGCGCGCGCGGTGCCACGCGGCCTGACGGACGAGAGCGTGGGCTCGGGCTCGGTGCGCGCTCGGCGATTTTGAGGTTATGTCGGCCGACGGATTTCCGCGATTTTCCTCGTGATCGCGTCGGGACATCGCGATGTCGACCTCCAAGATGCCGCGGAAGGACGCGGCGGACGAGTGCCCGATCGCGTCGGAGCTGGCGAGGCACTTCCGGGCGAGCAACAAGAGCGGCATCGTCAAGTGCCTCGCCCAGCTCAAGAGCGACCCCAAGCGCTGCAAGGAGTTCGCCAAACGGAGTAGCGGCCTCGATATCCTCGTCCAGCTTCTGCGCTGCAAGAATGACACGATGGTGAATATGAGCCTGAGCATCCTCGCGGACGTTTGCATGACCTTCGACGTCAGGGAAAAGGTACGTCTTTTTTTATTTCCTTCTTGGGAATGCATCTTGATCGGGCATTTCTGCAAAATGCTGCGTAGATCAGGGGCGTAAATAGAACTTGAATTTAGCAAGTGTAAAAAAATTGTTTAAATTAATTTTAGTATTTTTTGTATAGTTGCACTGTAAAACTGCTGTAATAATAAAATTCAGTAAAAAAATATTTAATATTAAATAATAAAATTATATAATTAAATAATAAATTTAATATTAAAGAATAAAATGCAATAAATATTTAATATTAAAATTATATTAATATATTAAAATATTTAAAAAAAAAATTTGTGTTAAAATATTAAAATTATTTTATATATGATATGAAAATATTAAAATGTTTTAGTTTAATTTTGTTAAATTTTGTTTCATATTTAAAAGAATAATGTTTTTCTTGAATTTCTTTAATATTATGATACAAAGAAAATATAATAATAATATTTGTCATATATATCTTTTGTATATTTTTTTATACACGTGTTAATATTGTGTTAACATTAACATAGTAAACATATTTTGTTAAATATATTTAATGATGCTAATAATATTAATGCAAATATGTCTATTACATAAACAATACAGTTTCAAATTAAGATAAAGGAGAAGATGAAATGATAAATACTTTAAAGTATCAATAAAATTGGTTGATATTGGTGTAACTTGACTTTAAACAAAATCTAATAACATTTATATTTATACACTCATTATTTTGCACATTTATGTTAGATATTAATAAGATATTTTGTTCTATTATCTGATAAAATTTGTAATATTTCAGGTAAAAGACAGTAAAATTGGAATCAATGTAGTGCTCATAATAAAAAATCTCAAATTGGACACTAAGCTGCACTGCCGTGCTTGCAGACTCGTTAGTAACTTGTCTGAATGTAGCTGGCACGTCAAAAAGTTGTGCGAAGCTGGAGTACTGAAAGCACTTGTACCGCTCCTAGAATTAAAAACCAATACACAAACTTATTGCATGGCTGTCAGAGCTATGAGGTATAAAATTATTCTACTAATTTCTTCTACTAATTTGTATAACTTTATCTATATATCATTTTCAATTCATATAAATTCCACATATAATATGAATATATATCCATTTATAACATTTACATTGAAGAAGAAGGATGCAAGATTAAATGCTAAATTAAAAATCTGATAAATTCTTATAATTATTAATATTAATATTTCATGATTCGCTATTAATTATTATGAAATATCTTTTTTAAATTACTTTATATAAGAAAGTAATTAATTTATTAATATTTAATTCACTTATATATATGCATGTATCTAATATCATCAATTAATTTATTTTAATTATATTTGCAGGAATATTTGGAGTTCTTATGTACATATCAGGGAAACAATGATAGGATTGCAGATTATCAAACTGATCACTCAATTATTCGTTATGGCTGAAGAAAAGTCTTATGAGGACACTAAACACGCTGAATTGGTGGATGCGTGTTTGAAGGCTATGTGCGTGTTTCTTGTCACCCTAGATCCACGCTGTGGCGAGCAGATGCAGGTAGATAAGGACAAACAAGGTTACAAGTGTCTCATGCGGTGCTGCAACAAGAGAAACAATAAAATGGCCATCAAATGCCTCTACATTCTCTGCCAAATAGCTGAGTGTCGATTGGACTTAGGCATTTCCGGGACGATCGAAGAGATCATAGCTTTGATCAACTCGGTAGAGAATAGTTCTACAGAGCAACTGTACAAAGAGATACTGATTAGTTTGTGTCTGTTCTGTCGAGAATCGGTAAATCGGAATAGGATCAAGGACAGTGACGGATTACAGCTGATTATAACACTACTGAACAATTCCAAACACAAGTGTTATCATTCTGCACTGTTACAAGCCCTCGCACAGTTTATCTATGACGATAATGCTCTCGATATTTTAGCCAAACATGGTATATTGGATATTCTGGTAACAAAATTGAAAGACGTGATTGCTATAGCCGTAGACGACGACAAGAATAACGTGTCTAGGAAACGTTTTAGCGATTGTCCATCCGAATACCAGAAAACACCTTCAAAATATACTCGGACTTGCGTGGAAAGGTGAAAGAGATAGCGGAATATTTATCGAATTTTCATTCATATTCATAATCAAAATCTATAGATAATAGATTTTGTAAAATATATATGTATATACCAGGCAACAGGCTTTTATTTGTCATGTTTCTAATCTAAATTAATTCAATTAATTTGTTCTAGAGGTAGGTTTAGTATGGACTTTTACCGCGATGACTGGAGCCCGAGAAGTTTCACGAGCGCCTCCTCCTCATCGCCACCCAGCACACCGCCTTTACCGCTTTGTTCCGATTCCAATGCGGAGACTGACGACACGGAGGATGACATTTACAGTCCAATCTGTAGTGACACCGAATGCGGCGACAACGATGAAGACGGTACAAATTATTAATTCTTTATTGATGCAATTTTCATTTAATTACAATGAGGTGATTTCTTGTATAAAATTTGTCCGAAAGATTGATTTATCTAAATTATTGTTTCATTATTATAGAGGAAACAACTTCTCTGAAGAGCTACAAATCGCTCACGACTACCGAAGCTGATTTCGACTCGTCCTCAGTCAGCTCTGAAAATCCCAGCAAGATGAATGCTTGTCAATTCTATACGTTAGTGTTGTTCAATAGATTGAGTCTTTATCTCAAGCCAATCGATGAGTTGGCCGATCCTAAAATCATCAAACCGCTGACGAATTACATAAAATATACGAAGAAACAAAATCTTCAAAAATACCGAAACACCGCAATCAAGATATTAATGAGAATCATGAAGTAAGAGATCTATCAAAAAAAAAATAATTCCGTCACTTTTTAATTCGTATTGATTATTTTAGAAAGATCTTATTTATCGTTTTTATATTTCTGACATCTCTCAATTTTCCTTGTCTAGTAACACGGCGTATTTCCTACCGCTATTGAAGCAAGGCCTGGTATTTGACCTCCAGACTCTTCCAGAAGCGGAGGATTGCATACGGCGTTTACGCATGGTAGCGGAAACCGGCGGCGCCATCGGCCAGCTATCGTTTATATTGCTGCGCGGCGAAGATGAGCAAAAGCTACTAACTGCGGTGTCGATACCGCTTCTCATCAAGACACATCGCAATCTCAAGTGCTTACTGGACAAATACGGCGGATTGCAATTAATATTCCGCTTGCTCAGGGAACCATCACACAAACTGCACGAGTCGGCGATCTGGTCCATCTGCCAGTTGGCAAGGACGTTGCAGCTCTATCCGGCCGATCAGTCGAGCACGATCGCGAAATCACTGATGAAGGCCAGCGAGTCTTCGAGACCGCTTCTCGACGAAACGTCAGACAACACGAAGCCGACGGTGTCGTCGACGGTGACATTCGAATTGGATGATGGCACGACCGTAGATGCGTGCAGGCGAATGCTGTGTCGGCGCTCGGACTTCTTTTCCGCCATGTTGGAAGGTAACTTTAGCGAGTCGGGCAAGAGACGAGTGCGATTGAAGAACACATCGCACGATGGCCTGAACACGTTGATACTAGCGGCAAATGGTGGCGCGTTGCAGCGTGAAAACATCGAATCGTTGCTGGATGCGACAGTGTTAGCCGATAAATTCCTCATGCCGGATCTGTTGGACGCGTTAACTGAAACCTCTCTAGCCAAGCTGGATCACGAGAACTGTTGTCGAGCTTGGCGTTGGGCCAAAAGCTATTCGTACGAAGAATGGAGGACCTACTGCATCAAAAGCTTTCTCACAAAACTGTCGTGGAGTGAAACAATGCAGGCGTTTCGCAATTTCTACGCTACTGATACTTTCGATGGCTTCTTGCATGAAATCAGGGACATAATCGAGTATGCGTTGTGCCAATATTAAAGACGTTAAATGATTTTCGAATTCGGAGCAGTGCAATTACGACAAATGTAGAAAATTCTCTGAGGATTTGTAGAATAAATTTTTTTGAAGAACGAATTTTAAAATTCTAGATTGAATTCTAGATTGAAAATGAAATAAATTTTATGGACATATTGTTATTCTGTTCATTCTATGAAAGCTGCTCTTCCGAGCAGAATCTTTTTTGTATGAGCATGCGTCGTATTTTTAAATGTGAAATTAAATTCGTTCGATAAATTATGTATATAACATGTATCATTATAATTATGTTTTAAGATATATATAAAGACGATATGTATACGCTTTGCATACATTTAAAGCACAATTGTATATAATACAGAAAAAATACTTATTTAAAATCTTTCCGTAATATTTATATCATTAAATTTATTATTCATATTACTTTACTACAGTGCTGTAAATTTGTTGTGCTGTAGTAAATTCCTTTGTCTCTTTCTTCTTTTCAGAATGCATGCTTTTGTAAGAATAGATGAAGCGAAATATCATAAAGAGACATCGTCGTGACATGCCTGCGTGTTTTGTAATAGATGCAGATATTTCCATAGTTGCTTAATTTTATGTATATGCAATTATGTGTAACAATTCTTCTTTACGTTTGAAGATAATTAGAGAATTAATGCGCTAGTATATGAGAATATATTAAAGCATAAGCTGAATATTAATGTTAGTTTAACGAGATTACGATAAAAGATGTAGTTAAAATAATAGATTGCTCATCTCACTGATATCTCTTATTTTAACTACATCATTTTCTGTTCAGTTTCTGCTTTACATTACTTATTTTTATAAATGACTATCATCAAACCTTTAATTGTATTATATATTGTTATATTGCTTTTATTCAGATATTTTTTGTAACAGAAAATTATTTAACAATTTGTTTTTTGTATATTATAAAAGGTCAAAAAATTGAAAAATTGATTGAACAATTACATACAGTCAAATTTGATTTTATTATAAAGTTGTATGTAAATTATTGCCTTAAATAAAAAATGACAATCTATGAAAAAGATTAAAGTATATAGATTGAATCTATTCTTTCCGAGATTTTATTAGGACTTGATGGAGACAGAGTGATAATAAAAGTACAATTTATATTCACATTTATATCACATTTATATCACATTTATATCACATTTATATTTATATTCATATACATTCTTTATGTAAATTACAATATAAGATATTGCACAATATTAAGAAATTTTTTAAAAGTGTAAATCCAGGAATTATGGAAGCATTTCTAATGGCTTAAAGATAAAAAAAAAATTCCTAAAATTCTTTCAAGGCAAAAAGCAATCTGTGAGACATAATTGCATATATAGGAAAATCGTCTCATTATGAATCATAGTCACGCATTTATATTTGTGATTGGTACATATCAAATCGAGCCTTTGGGAGCGTGGGGTTGTCGGGTAGTGTCTCTGTACTTTCTCCCGTCATTTATAAAGTTTGGCTCGTATTTGCCGCTCATTCAGTTGTTCCCTTCAATACGTGCCGAAAGCCGAAACATTATCCAGCAAGTATCGCAAACAATCAGAAGTTACTTGTTTGAAGAGTTTCTAAAGAAGCGAATTATATTTGCTAACTGCTAACACCGAATTGAACAAAACGTAAGGACATCCGATATCCTTTGCATTAATCGGGGGTTGAAATCAGCATAATTTTGGTGAGTTATATTTTTAATAAATTGACGTTAATATTTTGTTACAAATAAACATAAAATTCGCTCATTCTTAACGTCTAAAACCTGAATTAATTTCAAATTAATTTATTTTTAACTTGGTAGCCATTTTGTCGAGATTTCAGGTGAGCGTTCGATTTTTGTCGCATATAACTGTAATAGTTTTTAAAAATTTATTATTATTTACATAAATTCTTTGTAAAATTCTTGGAAAGCTGTCGCACTTTTTAAATTGATATTTTTGTGATTCTATTATAGAAAAAATTTTTGGCAAAGAAACAACAAGAATAGCTTAATTTTTTCTTTATATCATGTTTTAAAAATACATGTCATCTGGAGTCACCTCTTACAATAAAATATGTAGAAGTGTTGTATTCTGATTTTAATAAATTTCGAATATACTACAACAATTTAAAATAAGAAACGTATTTTTAAATTAATATTTTTTATATTAATAAATTTATTTAGAATTTTAAAATATTCCTTGAAAATATAATTGTTATATTTTCAAGGAATATTTTAAAATTCTAAATAAATTTAGAATTTTTTTTGTGTATAATTTAACTCTTTCGCTGCAAGAAAGTCTAATATAAAATGCGCGTGATCTTACAATTAGCCGTATCTAGACATATTTAGTGACGGTAAAACTTTTTGCTATCGCGTATCACTAGTCACGTACTGCTAGTATGAAAATATTTGAATAATGATAATATAAATACTAGGTGTCTAAAAGTGACAGCAGCATTATGTATATTGTATATAAATGATAACACTTGAACGCCTTAAGTCCAACGGTATACAAACCAAAATTGCAAAACGCCTACAGCAGCGAAAGGATTAAAATATCGAAAAAATGTCTCAACAATATGGCTTTTAATGCTAATTAAATTTAATTTTTTCCAAAATATTATATATTTTAAGCACTTATGAAAAAAAATTTACTTGAACTGTTTTATGAAGCTAAAGATTAAAACCAGAAAGGGGTATCTCTGATGATTCTTTGTTAATTACATGTATAGTAATTGTCATCTCCTTTTATAAATATTGTATACTGTCGAGGAATATCTAATTAATTGTCACCTGCAGCTTGTGATTATCCATATATGATACTCACGCAATATGGTTGCGTTAGTCAATTTAATTGTCAACTTCTGGTTGATAATTACGGAAGTATCGTCATCTAAAAATGTTAACTCTAATTGTATATTCAGTGTGCATTAATTCCGCATTACAGTGTCATGATGCGTAGAGCAAGACCTTTCGAGTTCATATCTAAAACTATCCCTTCCATTTACATAGACAAAAGAATTTCAGATAATCGTACGAAAAAAAAAATAATAATTATTTATAAAATTAATTATTTATAATTAATAATTATTTATAAAATTGAAAAAAAAACAGATACTTTGCAGCTAAAAAATATTAACATTATTAATAATAATTTTATGAGTCTTGTGTATTTTAATAAAAAATTTAATAAAAATTTGATAAAAAATTACATTATATTATGATCATATGCGTGTCATAATAATATATTACATAATGAAAATATCTATCAACATGATAATTATGAAACGAGCGATAAGAACCTAAAAACGCGGATGATAATGCGGTTTTTTTTTTTTCAAACATTAATTGTTCGCGGAAAAATTTTTTTAAGACGTGCACAAGGCATTTATACATATATTTTACTTGGTGTATATGCCAAGTTATAGATTCTCTTAGTTTGAGACTTCTATAACACTCTCTTTACCCCCCTGAAGAGATGTAAACAGGAAAAATATCTATGATACATAATGAGTTTCTCTTAATTATTGAATGAATCTATAAAAAATATACTGTAATCATGTAAGTTTGAAGAAGACGAAAAAATTAATTAGCACTAAATTGATTGACATCACGTTTTTATACTAAATATGTCTATTTATTTTTTAATTGCGATTTTATAAGACTTTCTATTATGCAAACTCTTTATACAATACTTTCATAAATCTTTGAATAATAGTAGCGCAAGCACCTCGTTAACATTAACTTCAATTCAGACTTCAAACTCTTATAATTTCTTGCTCGTTAAATATAAATATACGCAAGTTCCCTCATGCGTGCGATGACCGAATGACTTACTCGAAATTTATACTCGCACTATTAATCAGATAATTGCAGGTTTAAAACTTGCCCGAATGACATGGTCTGTATCTTTTGCAACTTCGTATTTAAATATTATTTCGGTTATTTAGACAAATGCTTTATGAATAAATATAATACAATAATGCATGTATATGGATTTAAATATAATTCCTAATCAGAAATGTATACACCTTGAAATCATTCGTGTATCTATAGATTCCAATTACATCTAATTTTATTTCAAAAAATAATTTTAAAATTATTAAAAATAATCATTTCCTTTTACGTATAGATGAATAAAGAAAGCAATACATATATTAATTATTAAAAGAAACACATATATTAAATATTAAATATTAAATATTAAATATTAAAATAATTAAATATTAATAATTATGCGTATATAAAAATTCGAATCATTTTGTACTATTCCTAATTAAAATTTCCACGTCTAATTCACGTGACATAAACGGATATGAGTATTTCCCTTGATCAGAATTCGTAATAGATTCGTCGAGAAAATATATTTTGCGTTTCATAGTCGCTGAATCACGGGGAAAATCCGGTTGGAAATAGGCACCGGTTGCTATTCGGCAACCGACGCAGGTAAAATCGGACGACCTTCAACGATGGGGTACAGACTATCGCGAATTGTGCAATAAATTGGCTGTTGCCAATAAAGGGGAAAGCAAATGAGCGGCTTTTTGCGCCGTTTCGGCGAAGGTTATCGTAGCACAATCGGGATATAATTGCAATTTACGCCCGGGGCTGCTGTAATTTAAATGGATTTTTGTGCGAAGTAACGTATGCGAATGTGCGAACGTGAGAACGAGACGTGATGTATGTCTCCATCCCCCCGAGATGTTTAATGCATGAAACACCGATATCAAATCTGAATTTATTTGTAAAATAAATCTTGAATGCAGGTATCATTTTAATCTGGATTTTCACACTTACAACATACTTTTTTTTATAAGAGAGATATGTATTATTAAATATAAAGATCTTAAAAATATAAATTATAAATTATAATACATAATATTATCTCATAATAAATAATATTATCTATAATATATATATATATATATATATATATATATATATATATATATATTAATATATGAATTATAAATTATAATAAGTTAAATTTATCTTAATTTGTATTATTTGAACCAATTTTATTTTTATTTTAATTTATAAATATAATAAATTATAATATTTCTGCTCTTTACATTTTACAAAAATTGTATAAATAATTTAATTTACATTGTGTACGAATTCAAATTTCTCTCTCTTTCTCTCTTTCTCTCTCTCTCTCTCTCTCTTAATATATAAGATAAAAAATATAATTTTAGATCTTTAATTAGCTTCAAAGAAATTTATTTTATTGTCAAAGAATTAAAATGCATGGCATTAAATAATTTACTAGACTTAATGTCACAATTATTAATTCTGATTAAATTTTAAGATCGTAGATGTCTTTCATATCAAAAACATTGCAAGATAGATTAATTTCACGCTGCAAAAGTGTCGAGAAAAAAGTGATCTCCGACTTTTGTCTCATCATTTGTCACTCTTGTTTAATTTATGTCACTAATTTTTGATGCATTTTTGATACATGATTGATATCAAGTGTAAATTGGTAAAGTGTCGGAATTTTTACGCTATCGCAATTTTTAACGTAGCGTAAACTCTACCCTAAAGAAAGACAAGACTGATACAAATTATTCAATAACAAATTATACGTTGAAGCGTCAATTCATTTAGTTAATTTTATCTCGACGCTCGATAATTTCCTGGCGTCAAATTATGTCGGAGTTTTCTTTTTATTCTTGCGGAACTGCATTTTTTAATTATACATGTCGAAATGTATATCGTACATTTCCACGAGTATAGGAACATGTTATTGTACGTACATTGTAATATACCGCGCGATAAAAATTCATCGCAACGTAATCGCTATAGAAACGTAAAACGGCCGCAATCGAGAGTTTCTATTTGCGCGATATAAATCAAATAATGAGCGATATTCCATGCGATCTTGCGCAACAATAAATCGCAATTAATTTAATACACGATAAATCGATAGCCATTTTAATGAATAGTGTATCATGCAAACATAATTAATTGTAATACGAAGTCATTAGGTAACTTGAGAGATATTGCATTTTGCAACAAATAAATTATCTCGAGATATACAATTGATTTATAATTGAATAAATTCTTAATATGAATAAATTCTTCGGATAAATTCAACAAAAGAACATATTCGCGAAATTAATTTCATCAATTTTGTTGACATTGAACAATAATAAAATAATAAATAACACGTGCTATGATTTCATGCACCATCGTTCCACGTGCGCTGTTTTGCCGCTCGCGTGCACCAGCCACGTTAATCTATGCACGTCTGTTAACATTTCACGCTCGTCTCAGTAATCAGATGAAAAAATACCGCAAATTGCATTCGAGAGCGAATGCAATATTGCGGTTGGATTTCCACGCATCAGCGGGAAATTGAGTTCTTGACATCGCAATGTCAGCAAGATGAATATCAATGCAAGGGAAAGAAACAAATTATAAGCCAGAAAATTTCTTCGCGATGTTATTTTTATCAAATTTATTGCAGACATTAAAACTTTTAATAATAATCCAAAAAGAAAAATTTAAATTTGTTTATATATTAATATTATATTTCCTCTTTACATGATATTGGAATATTTAATTTTACTCGGAAGAATAGCTTCTGTTTGGCCTCAGAAACTATTACCGCCATAAGAATAAAAATAGTATCAAGGTAACGCAATAAAGTGCTCATGCCATCTGCTTTATTGTATCGTCAATTCAATTTCCTTTTTTGATATATGCGAAAATTAATAGTGCATTAATAATGCATTAGTGCCTAAGCAAGCCTATTCAATGAGCATTTTATAAAAGCAGCTGCTTAGAAGGACTCGTGAGACAATTTTAATTTGAGATCGTGCAAAATTATAGTAAATTGAAAAAATATTTGATAATTTCGTAACATTTTTGCGTGATTTTAAGAACAGAAATTTAAAGTATTCGCACACATTATTATCATGACATATTATTAATTTATATTCAAGGATTCATCTTGAAATTGTATTACGGATATTTTCGATACTGACTTATCTTCAGAATAAATTAGACTAATGCTAGCTGGACGATCGCATAAGAAACATAAGAATGCATAATTTTCGAATAATATTACATAAAGAATTATATCTAGCTAAAGGTGTCTTGATATTTTAATTTCAGGGATATGCAGCGCCAAAATGACTTCTGGTTTGCGAGCTTTTTTATCGCAATTCTTATACAGGCTTGCTTGCTGGTAGTCGTAAGCACCAAGGATGCAGCAACGACGAAGAAAAACATTCCATTGCAAGCAGGTAAATTTCACTCTTTCTTCCTTCGACGTCAAATTTTTAGGGTAATTTAACGACAAGATTTGATTCCAAGTTTTAATTTTATCGAGGTATATTTTTGTAATTTTCTATATTATTGTAAAATATTTATATATAGAATATTTTATTAAAAAATTGTGATCTCTGGTTCGAGAGAAGAAAGATAAATGTACGAAATATCTAATGGATTATTATGTACTTTAATAACAATATATTTTCTTGTATAAATTGAAGATTAAACTTAAATTCATGAAATTTATTATTTAAGCTCGATTTTGTAATTTTCAACTATTTTCAAATAATTTGAAGTCGGTTTATAAAATCTGAAATTAATAATTTATTGAAATGAAATTTTAAGTAGACTTGTGTGACAAATGTGATGTTTTTCCTATTAACATTGAACCGATTGCACACGAATCTTGATAAACAATTAAAAGAATCTTGATAAACATTTGGTCCAGTTCGAAGAACTAGCATTTAAATTCCGCATTCATGATTCTTTACATAAGTACGCGGGAAATATAGCAATCTGGTTCGAATATCTCTGCTTTCTCTAATAGCAATAACAGGAATAATAATCGGGACAGGGCAGGGTAAAGGAGAAACTGTGCGACCGTGCACCGCGGCACGTTCCTTGTGCAATAAGTGGGAGTTTTAATGGCAAGAAATGGTTCGCGAGATAGAAAAAAAGCGCTCGTGTGCCGCCGCAATGCATGTTACATTTTCGAGAGAAGGTGTCCGCCCGGCGATCGCAGGAATCGTGATAGAAACAGGAGATATGCTCGGTAGCAATCAGAAGAGTTTTCCATCTCTCTCTGCTATTTAACCATGAAATGTATGCACATTGAATTGGAATGCGCGTGCAAAACATGGGCATGTCCCGACCGCTCTTATAATGTGCGTCCTGTTTTATTAACACATATATGCAAGTGTACAAACAAATACATTTGATGAAATTCAATTCGCGTTTTTAATATTAAAACATACGTAATACTCGTATATATGTGACAGATATTATGAAATATTAAAAATAATATTAAATCATGCGATAAGTTATAATCTTAAAATATTAGTTATATAAATTATTAAATAATAAGATAATTATTAAATAACTAGAATAAAATAAAAAATATGTTAAATTGATATTAAATTCTAAATTTTAAATACTCTTATTAAATATATTTTTAACACTAATATCAATTATTTATATTAAATATTACTCAAATTAAAATAATTAAATTATTAATATAAAATAATGAAATAAATAATAAATTTTATTATTGAAAATATTATTAAAAATATTATTAAAAATAATAAACTAAATTATTAATATAAAATAATATAATTATTATGAATTAAAAAATAATTAAATTAAAATAATCTCTTAAATCAAAATTGCTCTATATTTTTTATTATAGAAGTAATATGATTTCTGCTTGAGAAAAAGACTATATTGCTGTGTGAACATAATTGGGTACTTATTAGGAAATGATCGAATCATGACGAATCATGACGATAGTTCGCCGCCGGCATAAAATTAATTAAACATCGAACTAACAAAATGTTGCGAAAATTCTTCTTTTTATTTCGTATAATTCACGCGATTCATTTATATCGTCGATCTAGCTAGATAATTCGAAGACATTCTCTCGAAAGGATGCGTGAAAAAAATTCAGTTGAATAATTTAAAAGGAGAAAAAGTCATATCGTATCTTTATATAAGTTAAGTATTCACAAGGAGTTCATTCTACATGATACAGAGGCGAACCGATTATATCTTGTCGTCTGTGTAACATTTAACGTTCAGACGAATAGTGAAAGGTTCTCCCTCGCTCGGGAATCGATTTAAATCGCGAGTCTCCTGGGATTTATGTATCATTAGATGGATCTATGCGTTAATTGTCTTGACAGCGATCGCTGCTAAATCTGATAAGTACGATAAGTAATTAAAGAAAATGCTGCGCCGAGAAATGAGGGCGATCTATCGATATAAACTCTACGCGAGATAAATATTCTCTTTGTTGAGAATAAAATATTCTATCGTCTTTTGTGAGAAAATTATATAATCGGGCTTTTACTTTTATAGCAAATTGATCGCTAATGGCAAAAAATGAAGGACGACCATTTTAGACTATTGAAAGTAACGATGACATTGCAGGTCTTTCACAATTTTAATATAATGGCAATCGTTATAAATAGATTAATAGATACATTTTCATAAAATATATTTTACAACATTTATTAATATATAATAATAAAATAATTATTAATATAAATTAATAAATGTTACAAAGTATTATATTAATTCATATTAATTTGTAATATTTGTCATTTATAATTCATATCGATTTATAAAATTTTCAGAAAAGAAGGAAGACAAGCTCTCGGATTTAGAAGGTTCAGAAACTTCATATTTCGGCCCGTTTCACAAAAATATCTTCAGCAATTATCATCCTACTGTTTACTATTCGACAAACCCATTGTCATATTTTCCGCCTTCGTCAAATTTCCCGACATCCACGTAAGTCAATGAAAAGCGTAGTCAATTCACAATCTTGCAAATAGTGACAAAACAATTTGCGCGATGTCTATTTTTATTATCTTTTAATATTTGTTCAAACTTTCCTTTTAGCCAAAACGCGACCGATAGCATTCATCAACAAATCAAATGCGGCGATACTTTTCCCCAAGGCTGTCAGCACTCGCGATATCGAAGCTACGACGGTTCCTGCAATAATCTTAGAAATCCCACGTGGGGTCTGGCCAACACAAGATACGGAAGACTCGTACGTCCACGTTACGCCGATGGTGAGAATAATCACATATTTCATATGTAAATATGTTTTTTTTTCAATTATTCATTATATTGAATTATTAATTATTAACATCGATTGCGGAAGAACGTAATAAGATATGCCTTGTATATATTTAAATTTAAAAAATTTAAAATTTAAATTTAAAAATTAATAATTAATTATTTTATAAAAAGTTTGCAACGAGAAAATTTGTGTTAATTATTTTTTCGAGAGTGATCATATAATTCAATCACAAGTAAGAATAATAAAATAATAAAATAATAAAATAAATAATAGAAAAAAATAATAGAATAAATAATAGAAAATAATAAAATAAAAAATAGAATAATAAAATAAATAATAAATAATAAAGTAAGATAATCGCGATAATGAAAAGAAATATTACTAGAAATACTTTAAATGATAATTTGCTAAGATTTTCAACCGATAGTGGGAATAAAGGTTTGCACTAGGCTCTTGTGACATTAAATAAAATCAATTCTCATTCGTTGCGCTGACACAATACTCACAGTATTTGTCATGGTCGATTTGACTTTGCGAACGGCATACAAATAATCCCTAAGTATGAACAAAAAGATAGACACACTCATTCGCAATTTTTGCTCGCATTTGAACGAAGTGCCATAACCGGAGCATGATATAAAAGTGATTGTGGTATATAGCAATTTAATTCAATGGGAAAGAGCAAACTTTGCATTAATGTTTTACACATATCCAATAAAGTCTTTTAAAACATTTTTTTTTGTTAGCTTGCTCATTGCTGTTTTCAAAATTATAGTTTCAATAAAATAATAAAAATTAAAATAATAAATTATAATAAAAAAATTAAAATAATAAATAAAATTATAATAAAATAATAAATCAAAATTATAATTATAAAAATTATAAATATAATAAAAAAATCGAAAATAATAATCAAAACGTCTTCCTATAAAATAAATTAAAAACAGCTGCTTTAGAAAAATGGGAATATAAATTGAGAATAAAAATAGGAAATT
This sequence comes from Camponotus floridanus, assembly GCF_003227725.1. NCBI lineage: Eukaryota > Metazoa > Arthropoda > Insecta > Hymenoptera > Formicidae > Camponotus > Camponotus floridanus. The sequence goes on along the minus strand of NW_020229455.1, from coordinate 90,340 downwards.
TTTTTTAAATCTCGAAATTCATTCTTTTGATACTTAATTATTTTAGAAAGTTTTAATTTTATATAGTATTACTTTTAAGAATTCTTTTATTATTAGTTGTTATCGCTGTTATATTTTTTATATTAATGAGCCTGGTAATCAGATTGACTCGATCAGCGATCACTTTTGGCAATAAATTTATTTTAAATTAAGGAATAAAAGTAGCAGCCAATAAATTTCATCGAGATAAATTCTGATGTAAGCACAAATACATACTAAATAAAAGCATTTTTAAAAGCAATTTGCGCATTAAACCGTAACGTAATACATGATTCTAAAACTGGTTTGAATTAAACTTTTTTATGTATGCCTATGTCTATACTTTCTAGTGTCTACGTAAAAACTTTCTGCAAAAATTATGCGAATACTTTCTAAAGTTTGGTCAACGCGCTGATTAAAACGACCACTTATAACGGTACCTCTCGCGTGAATGAGAATGATGCAATAATTTCACCGAGAAAAATTTCCCAAAATTTATTGAACGTAGGAATTCGAGCGCCAACGAGCTCCATCACCGGTGAGGAGCTGCCACTGGCTCGAACCGTCAGTTTCACGTTGTTCCCTAACGTCAAAGTCGAAGACAGGATATGGACCCTGGTGGCGATGCAATACGGGCAGATTATAACGCATGACATGGGCCTGATCGACGGCACGACTCAATCAAGTACGTGTCTCTCTTTTCTAGGATACAAAGGATGCGTCAGCAACTTAATTAGCCCTTGTTAATTCATTTCCCTTCTTTAATCGCAGAACCACATGGTACGCGATGTTGCACCAACGGTCAGCTGACACCGGGCTGGATGATGAAGTCCAAGTGCTACCCGATAATCATACCTGATGATGACCCAGTGTACAGCAAGACGCCCATGCAGTGCATGAACTTTGTCCGTAGTACGACCGACCTTGATCGTGGCTGTTCGTCTTCGTATAAGCCGGCAGAACAGGTTTCCCACTTGCATCTCGTCCATTCATTATATCAAGTTCACTTACATGCAGAGGAAACTAAAGAAAACTAGAATACGATCAATAATTAAATGTCCTTATGTTACGCGAACTTGACATTCTTTCTAGGCTTTCCTGTATCCGCGATTGGAATTTTTCTAAATCATTCTTCCTTCTCGCATTCTGTCTCTATCTTTATTGTAGTGTTTATATGAACAATAAGTAATGAATAATAAGTAAGATATATTTGAATATTACATTTATATTCGAATATAACTCAAAGGTTTTTTAATAGAAGAAAGTTAATTTATTCACTTAATTTATTTGCTTATACAACGTTTTCCAGCTGAACACCGTCAGTCAGTATTTGGACCTTTCGCTTGTCTACGGGTCCAATGATGAGGTCGCGGCTAGTTTGCGAGCTGGTTTCGGTGGACGATTAAATGTGGAGTTGAAAAATAACAGGGAATTTCCACCATCGGCATCTAATAAATCCGCCACTTGCGACACGATATATGAATTCGAGACATGCTACGTTGCCGGTGAGAATAAACGCACGTTCGCATGCATCTTAATCGACAAATACCTATTTCTTCGCGACACATTCAATTTTTTACACTGCGAATGTAACGGACACTCGCATTACTTTTGGGAAATAAAAGAATAAAAATGAGGCGATAATTTTTTTCCTTTTCAGGTGATTCGCGAGTGAATCAGAATCCTCAACTGACGATTCTACAAATTATATTGCTCAGGGAACACAATCGCGTTGCCGATTATCTGGCGCAGTTGAATCCTTCCTGGTCCGATGAAACGATATTTCAAGAAACACGTCGAATCGTAATTGCTGAACATCAAAATATTGTATATTACGAATGGCTGCCGATTTTCTTAGGTACGATTTAGCCTTGAACCCTTTTTCGTATTAAATTTGTTGAATTAATTTTTATCAAAAATTGAAATAAGTCTTGTTTATCTCGAAAATATGATACAAAAATCTGATTTAAAAATATACATTTTATTTTTTTTTCATACACTTAGCTATATTATTTATTATTTATTTATTGTTTATATTTATATATTATTTATTTATTTATTATTTATTATTTTGTAATTTATTATTTATTTTTTATATATTATATATTGTTATTGTTATATATTTAGATTGCAATATTAGTAATAATTAATATTACAGGTAATGCACAAGTCTATCAGAACAAAATCGTGTATGATACTAAGGATTACGTAAATGATTACGACGAAACGGTCATTACTAACACTTTAAACGAACATGCAAATGCAGCTTTTAGATATTTCCATACGAATATTGTTGGCCATCTTAAGTAAGTATTTAATAAATTTTATTAACTCCCGTTGTCTCAAAATACATAAAAGTTTATTTGATATTAAATACTATATTACATCAATTATATCAATTATATGCGTATTATGATAGTGTAATAAAATTTATTCAATTTTATATGCTTTGTTAAATCAAATTATGAATTAAAAATATACTTTATTTTTTAATTTAGTCTGAATCAATTTTTAATTTAATCTGAATCAATTTTCTTTTATGAATTATTTTTGCGATCAAGTATTTTCAAGTTGCTCCGAAATTGATCGAATAAATATGAAAATGATAAATTTGTAAAATAACTTATTGCAAACATACAAATCGAAATAAAAATTAAATTAATTCAATTAAATTTTATTTTATTTCGATTTATTATTTCATTTGACTTAATAAAATAAAATTTAATTTTCGAAATAAAATTTTATCCCATAGCTTAGTGCCGGAAAGTCGACAATATTCCTCTTTCACTAGTCTGAGATTGAGTGATCACTTCAACAGACCTGCTATCATAGAAAGGGGCAACAATTTGGACGATTTAACTAGAGGTTTGGCTTATCAACCGCAAAGTAATACGGATGAGTTTTTCGACAAAGAGGTACTCATAAAATAAAATTAAAATCGATGACAAGAAAAGAATTTAAAAGTGCAAACTCATAAATATTATTCAAAATAAAAATGCATGTGTCATCGAGGAGAAAATATTCCGTCTAATAAATTTTTTTTCTCAATAATAGTAATCTTGTTTGCAGATCACACAATTCTTCTTCCGAAGAGGAAGACCCCTCGGGTCTGATTTGCGAGCGATAGACATACAAAGGGATCGCGATCACGGACTCGCTTCCTACAACGATTATCGCGAATACTGCGGATTATCACGAGCGAAAATTTTTGAGGATTTTAACGATCTTATATCTGCTTCGGTAAATGAAGCATACATCTTTTCGATAATCAAGATATTCAAATGCTTTCTAAAATGTCAATCAAATGTTTTCTAAACTGAAAGTAAATTTCTAATTTTTAGAACATACAAAAACTTTCCTTATTGTACGCTAGTCCGGATGACGTCGAATTGACTGTCGGCGGGGCTTTGGAAAGACACGTGAGCGGAACGCTGGCGGGTCCAACGTTTCTGTGCATCATGTTGAGACAGTTTCAACAAACCCGAATTGGTGATCGCTACTGGTTCGAGACCGGAGATCCAAAGATAGCATTTACGTTAGGTACGTTAATAAAGTGAATCACAATAATAAATATATAAGTTTTATCGCACGATATAAGATATTAATTATTGCATAAAGACTAAATTAAATAAAAAAATATAAATTAAATATTTAATATAAAATTAATAATTTTATATTAATTATTTGTAATATAAAGATTATTCTTCTTATATCACAGAACAATTGAACGAGTTGCGTAAGTCAAGTATATCTCGACTATTCTGCGATAATGGAGACAATATCCAGAATATGCAAAGATTCGGATTCGCCCAAGTCTCCAAGGAGTAAGTTTAATTGATTTATTTTATTTATTTAAATTAATTTAATTTAATTTCTTTAATTTATTTTATTTTATTGTATTTATTGATTTATTTTATTTAATTTTTGCCATTTTAATTTGAATCTATTTTTTTGCAACAATCACTCCCAAGATAAGTTGCTTCAATAAAGATCAATTTCAGGAATCCACTTCGGAGATGCAGTGACCTCCCACAAGTAGATCTCTCTTATTGGAAGGATTATAGTTCAGAGACTCACGCATATCAAAGCATTGCACCGTCATATAAAAAGAAATGAGTAAATTTGAGGTAAAAAGCTGAACTTCTGGTTCCAACAAATTACATTACAAAGATACCAAATGATTTATGTTTGCTCTCGCTCAAATAGAAATAGAAATAGAAATCAAATTTGATTCGAAATGCAATGTTTAAAATGTTTAAAACTAATCTTTAAAATTGAAAATCTCCTGAAATGATTAGTCTTGAAATATAAAAATTGCTTTCTCAAAATTTATTGAAATTCGGAGAGTATTCTTGAGAAGCATATAAGTCCATCATACAAAATATTTTTCTCTTAATTCGTTTTATTTTTAAATTTGTAACTTTTTAAATTTTTATACTTTTAAACATGTTTTCGTGAGATAAATCTAATCCTTTTTTCTGAAGCCTAACACTCAAAAAATTATTTTCTTTTTATTTTTTATAATGAAAAATCTTAAAGTGTGCCACTTATATATTTAAAATAAAACACCGAAACTGTCAGAAAATTTAAATCTTGTAGTATGTATAGATATCGATTTTAATTATATTCACTGATACGATGCACTCTAATATGCAAAAACGAAACAATACTATATGTATAACATTGATCTGTAACATACACAAATATATTTAAATTACACGTAGTATAAAATAAGTTTGCACGAAATAATATTTTAAAAAATAATCGCGCACAATTGATTTTTTATTTGTAAACAATAAATATTTAATAATTAAAATACATAATTCGAAAAAAATTTAACAAAATTTAGCAAACTTTTATAGAATAAATAAAAATCAGATTTTTTAATGTATATAACAAATTTTTATATTATAAGTAAATTAAGTAATTATAAATTATATATATACAATATTGAAATATTATATAAAAATAAATTAGTAAAAGAATTTTGTTATAAAAGTTTTAAAAATTGTAAAATAATCTCTCTGGAATCTTTTCTATATGTATTATGTTATACAATGATGTAACATGAATTACTTTATGGAAGTAACATTTGAAAAATTATATTTTTATTTTTAAATAATAAATAAATGTAATAAGTTGTAAACCCCATGATTGCTCCGCTATTATTCAATCCTTCTCTAGGCTTTTTTTTCCTCCCTTACTCTTTCTTTACTGCTTCTTTATCATATATTTATTATTTATATATTTTCGCAAATTTATCTAACATCGGAGTTCGAAAGTCTCTTATAATTGGCTTTCTCGTTTTCTCTATCCATACAAATAAAAATATGGATCTAATCTAAATACAGATTAATTTTTTAATCTAAATACAGATTTTGCAAAACATTTTAAATGTTTTTTTCTTTTATAAAAGATATTCCTTCGAAAGTTCCAATTTATGTAGCAAATTTTTTATATTTGCTTTTTATTTACCTTCATAGATTATGACGTGGCATACACGTATATGCGGAAATTTAATACTATTGATTTCTGCATCATATATTCTCTAGCATTTTGAATTGAATTTTTTTTATATTTTATGTATATTCATTATATTATATATCAATTATTTCTTTATCCTATCAATCTTTTCCTCTATAGTCTCACCTTCACTATACTTTCCTTTTTGTCAGCTTTAATTGAATAGGCTTCGATGGTATAGAAATCAGATGCAAAATCATCTTTATACCATCGCGATTCTCGCACTCGATCTTGAAGTTTTTGATAAGCTGCAAAGAAAGAAAAAAAAACAAAATATACAAGATTGCATTTAATTGATGAATTGGATTTGTCGCGCGACCATCTCACCTGCGCCAACGTGAGGGACATTTGCGTTTCCGCGAGCTTGCGACCGATGCAGCTTCTCACGCCCATCGCGAACGGCAGAGTTGCATAAGAATTCTTCACGCCCTGGTAAAAATTGTCCTTCGTCCTGACCCATCTTTCCGGCAGGAACTCGTTCGGCTCTGGAAAATCTTCCCCGTTACGCCCGCTCGAGTAAATCGACAGAATGATCAAGTCCTGGCGGAAAAAAAAGTATGTATATTTCTTACAAACATTTTTATCTACGCATAATAAGCCTCGTCGAGGCTTAAAACGATATAACAAAGACATTTATTATTCTGCAGATTACCTTTTTCGACACAAAATAGCCGCCAATTGTGGTGTCTTCCAGCAAGTATCTCGACAGGAAAGGTGCGGTAGGGTGCAACCTTAGTGCCTCTCTCCACACGCCTTTTAATAGGGGATGCCGCAGGATCTCTTTCGGCGGCAGATCCTTGATATCGGAAAATAATTGATCTTGCAGCTTGGGACGACTGCTGAGCAACAGCAACACCCATTGCATGGTGACCGCCGTCTAAAACAACGAAAAATAATATGTCTTGTTCTATATATGAGTTATATTTAATTTGCATTTCGAAAAGACATTCAGAAGACATCGTGAACATTCTTTGTCTCTAAGAATTCTTTGTCTTTTCGATTTTAATTGTAATTAATTATAACCATCTACATTTCCTCAGCTAAAATACTGGTATTCAATGTCAGGAGATTTCAAATAATTATGTTTTATTGTGAAAATAATTTAAACATCTTGACGAATATCATATTTCAAATACGGATTATTTTATAATTAATGATACAACAAAAAGAATTCAATTTCAAGTACATGAAAAATGTGGAAATAAAGGTTTTATTTCTAAAAAAATTTAAAAAAATTAATAGCCATACAGGGTGTTCCAGACTTAAAATCTGCTATTAACGGCTGATTCGTTAAGTCTGGGACATCCTGTATTTTGTCAAATATAAATAAATTACACCCAGACACTTTGTATATTAATGGATTGAGAAGCGTACCGTGTCACCAGCGGCTATGATAAAATCGACGATGATTCTCACGACGTCATCGTTGTGGATACCTTCGTTCATCATCATCCATAGGAGTCCATCGCTACTTAGAGAGATCATATCCGGGACTAGACTGCGCACCTTGGCCATAATCATGTCAGCAGTGTGAACAAACTTGGTCCACGCCGGCAACCTGAGTCTCATCGCTAGTTTGGCCGGCATCATCGACAGAGTGGCGGAAAACACGAAGATCCGATGCAGCATCAGTGCCAGATACTCCGTCTCGGGACCTATTTGCGGCTTCCAATCTCGCCATCGCGACCCTACCAGAGTCGCCAACATCACTGCAAGGAAAACATGCGACTTTTATGCCATCAATTAATGATATTAATCGTTAATCATTAATGATACAAATACTGGGAATGACGAATCGTTCGTGTAAAGGCTCACCCTCGATAGACCACAGATAAAGTTGATGCTCCAGATTCGGTATTGTAGCTCCGGTTAAACTGTAAGTCTTCCATTTCCTCGTTAGATTCTCGGCGGCTTCCTGGCAGGGCACGCACATCGGTTCTGTCGAATCGGGCAGCAGCATCATCTTGTTGAGGATCCGGCGAAAGTGCAACCATTCATCTCCATCCCTGTTTCGAAAGGCGTAAGGAAACTATTTTTTATAAAATTGAAATTTTTCCTTGGAGACAATTTAATCATCAACGTCTAATTCCACTGAACTTTTTAATAACGTCAATAGAAGAACATTACATACATGAAGAGCAATCCTCGTCGCTGCTCCCGGATCTCGTTGTAGAGTCTCCAGGCCTCCGGCAGAAAGTGCTGCGGCGTAGGACCCTCGAGTCGCAGGAAGATCCTGCGAAATTCATCGGGCGAATTGACGAAGACGATCCACAGTGGCCCGATTTGTTCCCTGAAGACCGGGCCTAGTTCCTGATGCCTCTTGTCCACGTATTCGTGCAGCTTCTGCGGGCCACCGGCCATCATCAGGGACAACATCGTGCCGAGAAATGGGACTCTTCGAGGTTCAGGCGGTGTCTTCCTCGCGGAAGTGCCAAAGTCTCTCGCGAACGTTCGCGATAACGCAAAATTTCGGTCGACAACGTTTCTCGAAGAGCGAGCGGCATCTTCCTTCTCGTTCAAGATGAGGAATCGCCGATCGCATCCGCGTTCTTTGGAGACCAAGGCATTGAACTCACCGCAATAGTTCGCCAACCTCGAGATTATATGCGGGATTCTTCGCATCATCCATTGCATCTTCACCACCACACCAGGTGCATGAATTCGCGAGGACTGAGCGGACGATTGCGACTTCACTGTCGAGAGAAATCAGATCGTATTATCGATTCAGCACCTTTTTCTTCGAGTCAACGAAATCATCAGGACGACGCAAGAATAACGCGTATAAATTTTATTTCAAGAAGCAAGAGGAGAATATTATTTTAACACAACTCGATGCGTTATGCGTTCCTTCAGGCAACGAGAAAGTGCTGCATCGTCCCGAGATAAAGGACGCAATTAAGAAAACAGGATGATACGCAGAGGCAAAGTGCATATACACTCCTTCAGCGTAACAAATTGACAAGTTTTATCTCTCATCGACGCGTTTTTCATCGGCGAGTACGAGGCACTCGTTCCAGAATGCCTCGATGCCACTCAGATACGATCTCCCCCTGATACTCAATGTATGCAACGTACTCTATGAAATATATCTCAGGTAATATATTATGGATCATCTCATTCTTACTAAACAGGTAGGCACATAAGCTCGCATTATCATTTCTCGTTTAACTGGTTTATAGAAAGGTACATTCTATTTTTTAAGAAAAGCTGGAAAATCGATGAAACTGAACCGTCCTAATGAGCGAGTGTGGTTGGTCGTCGACCGAATCTCGAAAACACGATAAGACGCTATCCTTTGATCCAGTGTTTCTCAAACACGTGAATTTTATACAATTTTTAATTCAGTAGTTTAACTTGGTAACTTTAATTTGTACTCCAGTCAAGCGGTTCAATTTGTAAGCAACTTTTCGTCAAAATTTTCATAAAAAGGTCGCTTTATTTTTAATTAAATAAATCTTCATATTTTAACATTAAAAAAAGCTAAATGTAAAGACTACTAATTTATTTAATTTAATTTAATTTTTGCCACATTGAAGCAATTGACAGTTCTTGCTTGATCTTTTTCAAACAGCTATTTAATAAGATAAGTGCTTATACATACGCACCAACACAATTATATTCTAGCTGTGCTCAGTCCTTCTGCTCATATCACTATATTCCTCTACAGACACTCTCTATTCGAATTAATAACAACACTTCTCTTTATCATAAAACAATGCTCATCGTCGCTCTTGAAAACTGACACTTGTTTATATTTTTTCAGGTGTTATATGCTTCTCTGATGACTGTCCTTTGGTTGTATCCGGTGAGTCGAAGCTTGAACTCTCTTCACGCGTCTCCCTCGATCTAACAAACCGTCCTACGGAATCGGACTCGTCTGGCGAGCATCTCGATGCCCACTGCCGCGCGTTCGGCTTCCTGATTGTCGGCCGCGGTAAACCGGAAGTACAGGGCCGACAGGGCGGAAACGGGACAAAGCTGAAGCCAAGCCGATCGCGATGATCTCCTCTGAACTTCCTCGATACAAACAGAGTCATTTAGACTCGCAACAGGAGATCGTATGCCCCATTGTAAGTTCTCAGTTATATATAGAACAGGAACGTCGTTCATCCCTCTCATCTCGATCGGAGACACGCGACCGAATTTCTGGAAAATGTTGCGTTTTCAAAATTACATATTTGATAGAATAAATGTGTAAAAATGTGAATAAATGTGTAAAAAAAGGTTTATTTCAAACATTGTCTTGAAAATTATCTAAAATCTATTTAATTTTTTTCATAAAACAATCTGTAAAATTAATTCGCAATTTCCTGATGATTAGATTAAAACACTAGGTGTTCAAATTAATGTATTCTTGTATTTGTTCAATTTTTTTATGAATGAGAATATATTTACCACAATTTTCCTTAAATAAAATTCTTGAATTGCTTGAATCTCCTTCTATCTTAAAGGATGAAAGAAATTCATGGACGTTTAAAGCTTCAGGATCCACTTATATTCGGATTCACCTTTGAAAAGAAAAAAAGAGAATTTTTTGTTCAATAAGTTTCCTCAATAAATTTTGAACCAACTTGTAAGCGTCTGTATAAATAATGCAAAAGAACATTTGAATGGTAAAATAGCTGAAACGATCTGTCGAGAACGGAAAGAGAGAAAAACAGAGAAAGAGAGAAAAACACGTCAGTTCTATCTCGAAATATGCTAAGTTTATTCAAAATAAATTGATTATGTAAATTTCAGGTTTTATATTTTATGTACCTTTATTCAGTGTCTTTTTAACTAGGTAAACAATTTTCAAGATCTTCGCTGTTCGCACATCTAAGATCGCACAACACATGTGCATTATATCTTATCACTGAACATCAGCAATGCAATAAAGATACAAAAGTTCAGATCCTTAAATAATAAGATGTCACCCTCTTCCATTTCTCTTCGATTTACTTTATTTTTACAAAATAAAAAAAATGAAAATTTACATTTTTTCGAATTTTAATAATATAATATATTATTAAAATAATTTAATATTAATTTAATATTAATTTAATGTTTAATATTATTTAATACTAATTTAATGTTTAATATTATTATTTAATTATTAAAAAATATTATTTTAATAATATATAATATATTATCAAAAAAATAACGTAATTATTAAATCGTTATTAAATTATTATATGACTTTTTTCTGATCAGTAGAAATTTAAATTAAAGGTTTATCTTTTTATTCGTTTTTTTCTAGTGCATCGGAGGACCTTAAACATTATTTATTTTTTTCTGTAATTACACTTTTACACACTTACAATATTTAATAATGTTTAGTGAAAATAAAAGATACCGAGCAAGGAATAAAAAAAGAAAAATATAAAAAAAAAGTGAAAATGGAATTACTATCAAATATCTCGTTCTCAACTTATTTTTATATAACATCAATTTACATTTTATATCAATAATAATTAATTGTATATAATTACCAAAATTAATTTTAATATTATTCGTCCTCGTCAGCTGTTTTTTTTAATAATAATTTTTTTAGTAGAAGTTAAAGTCTCAAAGTTCTCGCGAAGTGTCTCTCTCCTTCTCTCCCTCCCTTTCTCGCTCCCACCGGATATCAAGCATGAAACATCGATACTTTAAACTATCGACCAAGGTTCGATTAAACTTTAATAATCAAAATAATCTTCGCGCTCGCATCTCGCATTAAGCAGCATCTTCGATCTTCATTGTTCCTTGACCCTTCTCATTGACTCCGCGTCGTTATCGGCGACAGCGCTATCGCTAACTTTGTCCGGCGAATTCTAATCAGCTGTTGTCCCGCGCTCGCTCCTTCTCCCGCTTCTAGTCTTGACATTCCGCCGTTCAAAGGTGGACGAGGCTGACGTGTGCGCCTGGAACCGCCGAGTCTTAGTCTCAGTTAATCCTTTCTACGCATTCTTTTCCCGCATTTTTTGACTTTGACTCTCTCTCCCTCCCTCTTACCCTTTGGCGGGTGCAGGAAGTGGGGAAAGCGCGAGGAAACATCGACGAGAAAAACCAGACGATCGCCTGTCAATCTGACCTAACCTGACGTGACCCGACCTGACCCGGACCTGTCTCCGACATCGTCTCCGAGTTTCCGACAACGCGATGGACCTGGAGGCCGAGACCTGCGAACCGGGGCTGACCAAGGAATGGGACGACCTGGCTCAGGACTACAAGGAACTTGAGGTGAGAGGATTCGTCCCGGGTTAGGTTGCGTTTCGTCGCAGATGCTGGGGAAGATTCCCAGTATTTCCAGACCTTGATTGATAAGTCATCGTCGATGCGCGTACTTGGCGTGCAATTTTTTTTTTCAACATTTTTTCACCCTCCCCTGAATTATTTTCTCGCATTAATTGCTATTCCGATTCGCAAGAATAGCGCTGTAAAATTTTAATTTGATAAACTACGTCGTAAAAAGATTATTTTGACAGCAGCGATTATGCTTCCAATTTGTTTCAATATAATTAAATAGAGAAGTAACAAAATGTGTGAGATAAATATGTACAAAAAATACAAAGTGTGTGAGATAAAATATGTGTAACGATCTAAAAATGTATGAATAAATATAATTTAAAAAATAATGTATATGATATAATTTAAAAAATAAGAGAATAAGCATGCAAATGATTATTATATGATAGTAGTGTATCACAAATCTATAATTGTATTCTAAAAAGACTTTTATATCTGTTGACAGGCACTAAATAGAGAATATCTTGCGAAATTAGAAGAGATTGGTGAGTTGCAAGCAAAATGCGTGAAAGGAATCTCACACCAGAAATACCGGATGAGCATAATATCCAAGATGTTGAAACGGTAAGTTTATACAAATACTATAGAATATAAGAGAAAAATTAATACTTTTATTTGAAATATATTGATAAAGATATAAATATCTATGATATTTGATTGTTGAAATTATAAAACGCTACATGCAATAATCTTCTTCTTTTATCTATTTTCAGATTGAATACAAGAGAAAGGCGAGAAGAATTAAAAAAATCTATGGCGAGGAGAGAACAACAGCTGTACGAGATAGAACAAACATTACCTAAGCCAAATGGCACATATCTCCAAATTATTCTAGGCAGTGTTAATGTCTCCATATTAAATAAAAGTGACAAGTATGTATCTTTTAAAATCAAGCCTGTTATATGTTGCATTCAGAGTGATTTCATAATACTTGTTCATTTTCAGATTCAAATACAAAGATGAATATGAAAAATTTAAATTAGTTTTGTCAGTAATTGGATTTGTACTATCTGTAATAAATCTGTTTACTAATATAAGGTATGTATTAAATATCTTTATATACAATCCATATTTGTATGATCAATATTTCACATTATTTTCTACCTAGAAAATGTATAAATGTATAAATATGTTATAAACAATATATAATTTTTCATCTTTACATATAAAATTTATTCATAGATAATACTTTATTATAATTTTCATTATGTTTTAGGACTTTAGAACTTAGTTTTATGTTTCTCCTTGTTTGGTACTATTGCACATTGACAATAAGAGAAAGTATACTTAAAGTAAACGGCTCGAGGATCAAAGGATGGTGGAGATTTCATCACTTTCTCTCAACTGTAGTATCCGCTGTTCTGCTAGTGTGGCCAAACACAGGACCATGGTACATCTTTCGTAGCCAATTCATGTGGTTCAATGTATACATTAGTAAGTGTTGTACCATTTTTAGCAAGACAATCGCTCAACTGCTTATAACAATTAAATTTTCATTTAATAACTAATATTATTTTTCAGGTATAGTTCAGTACTTGCAGTTCCGGTACCAACGTGGCGTTTTGTATCGCTTGAAAGCGCTAGGTGAGAGAGACAATATGGACATTACCATCGAAGGATTTCACTCGTGGATGTGGCGCGGTCTTTCCTTTTTGCTGCCGTTCCTCTTCATCGGTTATTTATTTCAGCTTTACAACGCATACATATTATACCAATTGGCATATCATCCGGAGGCGACATGGCATGTATCAGTGCTTAGTGCCATGTTCCTTGTACTATTCCTAGGCAATACTACTACCACTATCATGGTGATTCCCCAGAAACTCGTCAAGGAACGCGTCAAGGACCATCTGTTCGCATCCAAGTCTGATTGTAGGAAGGAAAGAACTGTACACGATAACAAAAGCGAAAAGAGTGAGTGAGAAGAAGACTTTTCGGCTGGCAAAGAACTCGACTAACATAAATAACGCGAAAAATCAAGAAAAATTACGAATAACAGGAACAAGAGTTTGCATTATAAAGTGGTGTTGGTGCTAACGTTAAAACGTTAATGAACACTTGAGTACTGAGTCCTTTGCTCGTTGCGTCATGTAAAGGTAAACTATAATTACACACATACACACACACAAATATATAACGACGTAACGAAAGGAATCGCGATCTCGTGTACTTTTTTTACTGACTTTGTTTTTGATAAAATCCGTTGTAGAGTATTTTTGTGAATGTTTTTTGCGCTCTCCGGTTAAATCCCGGAGTATACGAACTGGTCCAATTTCAATAACAGACATTTCTACGCACATTTTTCGAATCTATTTTTCCTCAGGAAAAAAATCATCGCACGGGATTATTATCTCTCTAATGCTATTTTTCGAAATTTCTGTAAATAGGTTTCGAATAAAGAAATTTGTTAAAACCTATGAATTCGAGTGAATATTACATAGCTTTATATTTCTTTATCTTTTATCCTTTTTTCCTGTTTCGAAAAAAATGTCTTATTTTAAGTGGTCAATTATTTATAAATCATTCTTGATAATCGGAAAAAAATTGACTCCAGACTGAATCGTTACAATTTGACTCGCTTGTTCCGGGATACTCTGCATACGGTTCTTGCTTGGAATACACGCATTTATTGATCGAATTGATAACATTTATTCAATAATGTTCAATTGCGAACGTGATAGAAGCCACGTTGATAAGACATCGAGAAATCTACATGCATGTATATATGTACACAATTTATATGTATATGGCTAGTATTAAAGTTTCTTTCAGATTTTCTTTCAGATTGGGTCTATATTTTATGAAACAAACTATACATGTGCACATGTAAATTATGCAGCTATTTGACATGTATACATACATACATATATGTACATGTATACTTGTATATATATCGAATATATATTCGATATCGCGTTTATTTCTTACAAATTATAATGCGAAGAGAGTGCATCGGAGGTGTATCATATAATTATTACTCTTTATTTCGACATGTATATGTTTATTGAAATGTATTTATTCATGTGTAAATAAAAAGCGTGGTCGTTTAATCCTGCAAACAAGAAGTGTCAGTTGAAAGATGTTACGCACTGAGTCGCTAATTCTTTTTCTCTCTGAAGCACTCATCTTTTTTTTTCGCACTTCTCTTCCCGCATCGCACGTAAGCGCAAAAGCGTACCTCGTTGACTTGCGAATGTGTATGATTTATTTTATGCGCAATTTGTATAACACAATAGTAGAAAAACTTTAATATATACATATATAGGTATAATATACTTCTTATTCTCTATTTTTTTCTCTTTTATATATTTAACCATCATCTCGCGCAAGGATTGTGTAAGCGTTTCTTTGTACTGCCTTCTTTGAATTTAATTATGCGAAAAAAACATAATAATAAATTTGTAATTATTTATTATTTATACATGTGTTAATAATTATTTATCATGATTGTTTTAGATGCTTTCAAATTATTGATATTTTATCGTAGTTGATATACATTTTTCGACGAGTTCAATAGGGACTGAGGGACTCTCATACATTAATGGATTGAATCTACTGAATGAAACACATTTATCCTTCATATTTTCTTTCTCAAATGATGTACGTAATCCTGACTTTAGTCGAAAAAAAATTGATGATGCAAAGATACTGTTTTATGCGGCTTCTTCTTTTTTATTAGATAATAAAAGAGATCAAAGATTGTCGATAAACAAATACATCATCTTCTGGATCGTAACAAGTTGAAGACTCGAGTTGACCAGGCCCAGCCAACGCACGACGATAGCTACGTTACTGCCGTGAAAAAGCAATAGTCATAGCGATTTACGTCGCTAGGTAAGCTTTACGTTCAGTCTATCGACGTTCTCCGCGAACGTACGATCACGAGAACTCTGTACATTCCATTTTATCGTAGTTCAAGGACCAGAAAGATGCCGGTGCGGATTAATTGGCCTTTATTGACGGCGACGGTCTGCCCCAATATTGGCGGCTTGTTCAGCGGATTCATCACCCATCAGAACATGAACTGGTACGAGGTAAGGATCTGAGGATCACGTGCGACTGTATCAAGCTGCTCCGACAAACCGACGCCGGCGATTACGTCATCGCACATAATAAGAATCAAGAGCTCTAATTGATCGATTAAAATACTCGATACGCGTTCCTTGCCGATTTATAATTCTAAACTCGTGCAAGTGTTTATAGACGAAGGTCACTCGGCAAACATAAATCGATATACATGAGCGATTCGCGAGAATTGTTGCTATTTAGATCGTTCGATCCAGCTTGCTTTAGTATGTCTGTACTAAGGTCTGTCTATAAAACATATACATTTTCATAGCGACAATTATTATTGCAATAAAAATATCGTTGTCTATATAATTATTTATAATTATATTTTGTAATCTGATGCTTATATAATTATACTCATATGTAATAATTACGTATTATTTATATATGTATATATAAATGCGATCATACAGCTATATGTGTGTGCGCGTATTCTTTATATATAACTAGAAATATATATATATTTTTCGTACATAATTGTGTATTACATCCGTGTAATATATCGCGATTGTAATAACTTTGAGGGCTGTGTGTTATTTATAATTATAATTACAATTATTTATAATGCGATTGTACCTAAACGTAAATTCCATGAAACAAACAAACATAAAAATCTAACGTATTTATAGTAAATTATGTGACAAGCAATTACAGTTTCAAGAGTCTCAATTGTTTGTCAGTGTATTTATAGCAGAAATTAGCAGATTCTTTCGCGAACGCTTTTGCGTTCTCTTATTTCTCTCGAATACATTTATATCACAAGGAGTGTCAAGTATAAAGCGCTGATACGTTATCTTTCAGGATACTTTGCTGACACAAAACCAGTATAGAATCTAAGAGAATGCAAATTAAAATCTTTACAATAAATTACACGGTCTTTTAATCACTAATATATAATGTATATCGCTTTATATGTAAATAGATATTCGTCGCGCTTTAATAATCCGTTGCTCTTGTTCTCTAGACGCTGAATAAATCAAAGATTATTCCGCCCAACTGGGTATTCGCACCTGTATGGACCACCCTTTACTGTACAATGGGCTACTCGTCGTACCTGGTGTGGCGAGATGGGGGTGGCCTCCAGGAGGCGGCCGTACCTCTCAGTGTGTACGGTATTAATCTTGCTCTCAACTGGTCGTGGTCGCCTCTCTTCTTCGGGACTCACAACGTTAAATGGGTATTACATTCGATACGCACGCACACACACACACATACGCGTTTATTTAATTTTAAAAAATCTGACAATACGAGACCATTCGAGTGTATTGTTGCAGTTATTATGAAATTTACTGGAAAAAATATATTATAAATAGATGTAAAGTAACATTACTTGAGAATAATCTTAATTATTTACAAATAAATGCCATTTAAATTAGAAAGACTAGTTTAAATAATATAATTTATAAAAACTTGTATTTTTCTATAATAATGAAAGAATCAATCTTTTCTTTATAAGTTTAAACCTGACACGTAGAAATAGAATAGAAATTATATAAATTATTTAATAGAATATATAATTTCCATAATTTAACATAAAGATAACATTCATATTTTTTAAATAAAATGATAAAAAAAGAAGCTCTCTCTTTCTCTCTTTAATTATCGCTCGAACAGTCTCCTAACTCGAACATAATCTTATCTACCTCTTTAAACCGAAACGGGTTTGGATCGCTTTGAGAGATTTTTCCAATTAAATTTTTACTTCATGTTCAACTGAAGAGATGTTTTCTCTTTATTTTATCGACTTATTTATTAATAGCACGTTTCAAATACAACTATATCTCAATATTCCTTTAAGGAAATCCTAGAGAAAGAACGGATCTACTGTGCACTTATATAGATTTTGATAATTAACTGTCGCATTTTGAACTTTAGGGAAAATTAAGCACTCGCAGAATGATCCATAAAACCGCTTCGGACAATCATCATAAACTTTGTTAAAACTACTTTTATACTTGTGCGCAGGCTCTCTATGAAATTGTAGCGTTGTCGGTCAGTACGGCGACACTTGGGATCGTATTCTACAACGTCAATCCTGTCGCTGGCTATCTCATCATTCCCTACTTTGTGTGGACTTCTCTCGCCACAATGTTCAACTATGTCATTTACCGGGATAATAAACAGCTCCCGGCTGAGAAGACTGAAGAGAAGAAGAAATAAGAACATTAATATAACAAAGAAAAAAGAAAGAAAGTGATAAATCTTTAAAATTAATAAAATAAATAATGTCGCTAGTCAGAAAATCACAAGGATCGTTGAAAAAAATGTAGTCGACCAAACTAGCCAGAAATTTGTTTATTAATACGACGTTTCGACCATATGGTTGTGGTCCTTATCAAGTATATACGATGCAATAATAATCAGGAGACAGGCATAGAGGATAATCTTGCAAAACTGCACAAGTCACATTAACAAAAAACGTTATTTTTTACTCGATTTGAATTTGAGAGAAACTGATGCGTCCGTTTGAGACTTTGTCAAGAAACTCTTGACGAAGTCTCAAACGGACGCATCAGTTTCTCTCAAATTCAAATCGAGTAAAAAATAACGTTTTTTGTTAATGTGACTTGTGCAGTTTTGCAAGATTATCCTCTATGCCTGTCTCCTGATTATTATTGCATCGTATATACTTGATAAGGACCACAACCATATGGTCGAAACGTCGTATTAATAAACAAATTTCTGGCTAGTTTGGTCGACTACATTTTTTTTCAACGATCCTTGTGATAAATCTTTGTTTAGAAAAAAAGCTAGCTTTTTATGTCAGGAAAACGCATCACACGAGATCGATTATTGATGGGCTCAACGGATAACTTCAGTAATTTTGAATTAACAATCTGAGCAAAAATCGAATATTTACATATATCAAAGATGTTCTATTTTAATTTTTATACCTAATTCGAAAACAGCATTTAGTTAAATAGAAAGAGAAAAATATTTCTCCTCTGCAAAATATTTCTATTAAAATTACATCGTTTTTTTTTTTTAGATAACTTTATCATTGAGGGAACTTATAATGAACTATAAAAATCAAATCTAGGAACGTCTTAACGGCTGCCACTAGAAAAAAACATCTTTAAGATTTGCGAGTATTGCAAATATTGTTTTCATCGTTTTTCTTTATATAATTTGCACCAATTTCTTTTTTTTATAATCATTTAAAGATGACATGTGTAAATTGCTATCTAAAATCAAAGCAAATAATGTGCAGCGACAATCAAAAAAGCCTGATTCGTTCTTTCTCGGACCTAGCTTCGAAGAAACGAAAGAGAGATAATCGAATATGCCCATCATTCGCTACTTTACTTTTGTACAATTGTCATTATTGTTTGTTGACTACCACAGTCGTCGACGAGACGTGCCTTTGCATTGAACGCACAACGCCGTTAGTATACACATGTTTATTGATCGATATACGAAATAAAGATTAGTTAATCGATCGACGTGTACGTACATTATATAGTGTACAATTATCATATCTTAATTGTACTAAGAGTTTTAATAAACCATACAAATCAAGAAATCTTAAGGGAGCGGGGGCGGATGACGAATAGGGGATATGGTGACTCAGGAGACTTTCATTTTCTTCATCGTCTACCCTATTCCGCACATGGAACTAGGTGGAGCTTTCTGATTTTTTTGGGTTAATTAGCCTCGGGAAAATAAAATCAGCCGCTAAAGAATTTAGTCCCGTCTCCGTTTCGAGCTGTAGAGTTTATAGTTCTCGGCTTCAATCTCGCCTTTTATACAGAATAGGGCAGAATATATTACATAAGAGAGATATCGAGTACGATGGTACGGGCGACTGCTGCACGGGCGGGACCTCTTCCGGGCGGCTGTTGCCGCCGTGTTCGGCTGTCGTGTTTCACAAGCGCTACGTAAGCTCGGTCGCGTAGATGTATCCTTGCTGCTGTAGCACGTACAACCGCTTCTCCACGGCCTCTTTGTCTGAAAAATTAGTAACAGTAAACCGTGATCAAGACAATCATAGAATCTATAATTTAATCTTTATTTTTTTTCTTTCTTCAAATGAGACGAGAAAGGAAAAATTTAACAATAATATTTATATATGTAAATAAATTTTAAATAAATATTAATGTTTATGAGTTACATATTGACAAGTAAATATGAAACTAATGCAAAAGAAAGGAATATGCCACATTTGAGTAAAATTTTAAATAGAGTTTTTGAAAGTTGAAGTCGTAAAAATTAAGGAAACGATTTTACATTAATATCTTCATTGAAAAAATAGGAAAAAATACATTTACATACAATACATACATTTGATGAGCAGAGCTCGGTCTTGACTGTGACTGACATGCTGTGCTAACGAGTGCAATAATATCTGTGCCGTATGGTAGCGTTGGAAACATTCGCCGCCTTTGCCGAATAGCTCGTCCAATGCTGCTGATTGACACTGCAAAGCAAAAGTAATCTTATTAAATATTCTATATACCAGATGACAATATTAGATACAATCTTTTAATTGTCTCTCGATTATTAAAAATATAGACTTTGAAAAAAGAAAAGAAATATAGGAGACAATGATGAGAAATTTAATTAAAAAGAATGAAGTTTTATTACCATATGAATCGCATGATTGTATAATATCTTGTCTGCTGTGGCTCCTGTTTGACGAAGAAGTCCTGCGCTGTTGAGTTGTTTACATTCTGATAAACACGACTTGAATTTCTCGTTCATGGTGCTGACAACTATAATAGAGAGAGAATATAAATAAAATTTAAGAGAAAGATATTTTAAAGAGAATATCAATACAAATTAATTTAAATTTATATACATATATATTAAAACTTGCAATTTTTTTCATTTTACAATATATCTGTATTGTAAATATAAATTCGTAAATATACTTTGTGAATTAAATTAAAAGAAGAATAGAAATACATAACAAAGCTTTATTTTATACTTTGCACACAAATTTTACTTTAAAATGAAATTGTAAAGTTCTTAAACAGAGAGAAAAATCTTATATAGAATTAACTATATTAAAAGTTAGATTATTTTAAAAATAAAATTTTTAAATTTCCAGAATCTATTCACCTTCCTTGACAGTGGCTGTCGGTTGTAACCTTCCAGCCTTGAGCTCCTGAGTAGCCAGATTGAGACCCGAACTAAGCCATTGAAGAGCCCGAACTAGCAGAATCACTTGCTCGGCACGTTTCCTGGTGGCTGCATTACCGATTTGCTCGATTCCACTGAGTGGCGTTGGCTGCTCGATGTTACCAAGCGGTCCAGCTCTGGATCGGGCGACCTCGCACACGCACTCGCACAACGCGACGACGAAATTCAGTTTCGCCAGGATTTCGTTATGCTCGCGTTCCATCAGCGTCTCCTCCGGCAATTCCGGCGCGATGAACGTCAATGGACGATCATCGATTGTCGTTGGTGGTATGTCCGGAAAGAGGCTCTGAAAACTACCGGCTTCTACAAACAAGAAAGAAGGAATAATGAAATTTATAAGATTGAGATAGGAATTATTAATAAATCAAGGCAATTGATAATTTTTTGTATCTCGTATAACTTATGTAACTTACTTATATAATCCTATCTATTGAAAAATTGTCAGTGATAAAATGTCAGTCCGAGTAATGTCGAGATTAATTATTAATTGATGACTATTATTGAAGGATGATAGCTCTAGCTGATGTGAATAACAATTCAAACGATCTGGGTTAAAGATCTAATGTTACCGGATATTTCCGGAAGAGTGACAGCTCTGGTGCCAAAGGGTATAACAGGCGAGTGCCTGAGGGTATTGTTGTTATCTTGAAAAGCTCGCGAGGTAGGCGAACCGAGAACTGCCAGCGGACCCGTGAGTAGTGGCGAAGACGCGCTGTTGTTGCCCGTGGAACGTCGCAAAGGCGAGGTCCCACTCGGCGTGTGCGTATGCCTTGCTACAGGACTCACTTGCCAAGTGTTGGGCGGCGGCGGAGTCTCGCTCAACCTAACAGTTGAGAAATTACAAATTAACTTTATTCGAGGAATATCAACGATTCAATGGGACTAGGAAGATATAATAATCCTGTTGATAAAAGAATAAAAATTATTTTCTTTCCTCTTCTTCTCTCTCAAAAGAGAAATTATATTTTTGTGAAATACAATGACTCAAAATTTCATGACTTATTTATATTAATCATCTAGAAAGAAATGTCTGTACCTTCTGCCGGGTGGGGTACCTATGACAAACTGCACGCTAGGTGGACTGAGGGAACCGATGTCTGGCGGATGATTTCTATGGGAGTCCATGCTGCGTTTCATGCTGATGGGCTGGGAGCGAGGAACAACGCTGCTGCCACCGGAACGAGCGGCATTCGTTGAGGGAGACTGCGGCGGCTGCTGAGCCGCTGTATTTCGTTGACATGGAACGGGAATCGGCTCAGAGATTGGTAGATAGCAGGGTCGAGGTGGACTGATAGCTTCCCTGCTCGTTTGTCTAGCATATCTGGTGGATATAAAAATCATAGAAATGTAGTAATAATAAAATTGAGAGTTGTAATTAATTTGATATCTATTATATAAGCCTGCAGCTTCTTATACAATCAAAATGAAAAATATATAATTAAATGTTAATAAAATTAATCTTGCATAATATAAATGCAGTTATACATATTTTTATGTAAGGGGCCTGTGTGGTCCTGCACGTTGCGTCATTGAAACTCGCCGAGGTAAAGATTAAGCGTGGCGCGGATTCGGGTCCACACAGGTCTCAGTGGGAAGTGGAGAGAAGGGGGAATGCTGGGATAGAGACAGAGGAGCAGGGAAAGGAGAAGGTACAGGATGGGGAAGACAAGGAAAGGAAAAAGTAAGGAGAAGGCACAGGATGGGGAAGACAAGGAAAGGAAAAAGTAAGGAGAGTAGAGATGGATGGAGGCGATAGACGAGATAAAGGAGGACCAGCCAGAGGGAAGAGAGAATAGAGGAGACGGGAACGTAAAAAATGGAGGAAAGAAAGGAAGAATAGTGGAAAAAAAGGAAAGAAGAAGTGGAAGAAGGAAGGAGGAGGGAGAAGGCTGGGGAGAGAAGAAGGACAGGAGAAGGAAAAAGAAGTTTTTAAGAAAAGAGATCGAGAGAACGACAGGAGAGGACATATGGAGGAAATTTGAAGAGGAAGAAGAAAGTGAGGAGAAAAAAAGAGAAAGGGAGATAGAGAGAGAAGGGAAGGAGAGAGGAGGAAGGAGATGGAGAAGAGGAGAAAAAGAAAGAAGAATGTAGTGTGGAAAAAGGAGTAAGAAAAAACGGCAATGTGTTGATAGATATGGGTATTAGTTGTGATATGTTAAGGGCGGCGGCAATTGCGTGAGAGATATGGTTATGTTAGGTAGAGTTATGTAATTGTATGTTAAAGATTGTAACCCCAAGGGGAACAATAAAGTACCATTTACCATATTTTTATGTAAACTCTGATGTTTAAAAAAAAAAACATAATAAAATAATGTCACTTACTCGCCCAATTTCGATAAGCAAGGTCGGGGTGGGCTGATGGCTTCTCTACTCACTTGTTTGGTATACCTGGAAAATAATAAGAAGAATATAACATACATTTTAACAAAATACTGTATGCATCAAAAAACATCAAAATATATGCAATTTGGAAATGGGACACTCAATTCTACAGATTATGTGGAAAACATTTCTTTTGATTATTAATTATTAAAACTTATACATCAACTTATACAAATCTAACTCCGTTTTATACCTGGCTCTTTCAGTCAATTATCTAATTTGAACTTACTTTACTGGTGGATTATTATCGGTATCACTGCTAATATCACTCGGTACAAGAACAAAATCGTCTTCAGGACTAGAACATGGAGTCTCCGTTGCCTCGGGTTCTGATTTATTGACAATCGGCGTCCCTTCCTCGATCGGAATCACCATTGCATCCGGAGACGCAGGTAGTTCGGCGGGCACTGGACTCGGGCTAGGACTCTCTCGAGCACCCATCAGGAACGCATGACCAAAAAATTGATCGAAATCCATGCGATCGTTCGCCTCACGTCTCAACAAGCCCATCAAAAGATTCGTCAGCTCGGGCGATGTTCCAGGCGGTATGCTAAAAGAGGAACATCATAATATGTATTTTTCTTATAATACTTTATATGTCATAATTTTCTTTTACTACAATAAAAAAGTTTATTAGAAACTTGCATAGATTTAAAAAATCTACTCAAGTTTTTAATAAAAAATTAAATAGGAAGAAAAAGTCAAACATATATGAATATATTAATGATAGTGAAATGAAAAAACCTATATAAGAATATTTAAAAAATTATTTCACACAAGATTTCAATCTATAATTCAAATTTCTTTTAATCTCTGTATTAGAAATTATATATAGTTATCAACAGTATGAAAAAAATGAAAAACTTATATCGCTTGTACCTAGGGACAAGATTGACAGTGTTTTCATAGATTGACTTGAGCGCATGAGGGTTGTTTGCAGGGTGTGGTGCTTTTCCAGTGAGACATTGATATAATATGGTTCCAATGGACCACAGATCCGCCTTAGCGTCATACTGGAGAGACATGATGACTTCAGGCGCCATGTACATTGGTGATCCACACAAAGTTGCAGCCATTACTCCTTCCTGCAAGAACCTAGCGAATCCGAAATCCGCTGAAAAAGAAACAATTATTGGCATTAATCGACATATATTTAATCTAAAAGCATTCACGAATCTAATAAACGAAATAAATAAAATAAATGGACAAGTAAATTCAATCATAATAAAAATTAAGGATTAGAATAAAAACATTTTTACCTATCTTCAGTGTTATTTCCTGTGGTTGTGGACAAGCTTTGCCACAGTTATGATTCAATAGAATATTTTGTGGCTTGAGATCCCTATGAACTATTCCTTTCGTATGTAATACCTTCATTGCACGAGCCAATTGCTTGAGAAATAATCTAATGGTGTCCTCGGAGAGAGTACCTTTCGCTATTAGGGAAAGATACAAATTATTATTGTACATACTTATTATTATTATATGTAGGTATATATATGAAAAAATAATTCATATCGTGACAAACTGGCATTAAAATTTCATTAATTTTATTATTGAAAAAATGCATAGTGTTAATTTTCTGATTAAGATATATTTCCTCCTGGAATTCTTTTATATTACTTTAGTAAGCTCACCATTTAAGTAATCCCCCAAATCCCCACCATTACAATACTCCATAACCAGGAAGACATTATGATTAGACTCCTGCATTGAGAAGATTAATTTTAATACTTTTATATCATAAATAATAATAAATATCTCTTTATAAATTTCATTTCTTTACCTTACAATCATACAACGCAACAACATTCTCGTGGTGTAGTTTAGTTAACGCCTGTAAGATAAAGCATTATTTAGCATTATATATAAATCTCTTATTTTTTTCTATCTAATTTTTTATTCTAATTTTATTTTTAAACAGATACAAGAATATTGTGAAATATTTACAAATTAATTTGAAAATTTATTAACATATATATATTTCCTTTTGTCTATAAAGTTTTTAAAATCTGCTAATATAAGTATAAAGAACATGACATACTTTTAAGATCTTAATTTCCTTTTTTAATAAGTCCTGTGACTTGGCCAAGGTTTTCTTTGTGATACTCTTGATAGCCACCACCAAATTTGGTTTCTAAAAAATATAAAGCGATTAGATGCAATTAATGTCGTCAGAAACATATATTAAATATTAAATTAGATTAAATACAAGGTCAGAATATAAAGGAATCTGATAATTTAGTTTCATATTATTGTTAAATATCATAAAAAAATAAGACAATAAAGATTCACAAAGAATTGTCAAAAGTAACACAAGTGACTCGGATCTTACATACTGAACAACAAAGTTCTTCAAGTAGTTTTAGAAGTGATTTTAGAAGTAGAAAATAATAGATATTCTTATAACAAAATTTTACACAGAAACTTCATCTATCATGCGTTTTGAAACAATGGACAAAGGTTCTACATCTAATGTTAAACAAAAACAACTCCGGATTATCATGAGATTCATTGACTAAAGCTGGCAAAGGTGACAGTCGGGGACACTAACTTTGCGATGTCGGCCCCGGAAAACCACGGCGAAAGCGCCGGTGCCGATCAGGTCCTTGGGATTGTACTCGTAGTCGCCGATGATCTCCATCTCTCGCGATCTCTACCGACGTGTTGGGGTCGACGGTTTATCAACAACGCGGGGATGCATCGCCCACGATCGGAGATCGATACGCAGCGTTGCCTGCCTCGTCGTCCTGGTGCAAAACGACTCAATCGGGACTCGACGCACAGCCTCGGGATCTATGCCTCGTCCATGTTCTCGTTGACGTCCTCGATTGTGGCGTCGAATTGCTCGCTGCTGATTCCAGGAGCAGTGCTACTGGCTACCGCGAAGGCGGGGAGGAGGAAGAGCAAATTCGACGGAGAAGAAAGAAGAAGAAAAGGAGGAGGAGGAGAAGAAGGAGGAGGGGCACGACACGTCCGAGAAAACACAAAACACGACGGAGAAGACGCACCACGCACCCCCGCTACCCGTCACACGCTCTCCTCGGCATCGACGCAGTCGTCAATGATCGTCAATGGCCGTAAGGAGGCGACGAAATGTCAGACAACGTCGCGACCATCGCGCGTGACGTCGTCAGTCGGAACAGAGAGAATGAAACGAGAGATGTCATGGCTCCGCTTTCAGATGATTCCTGAAGGCGATGCGTCCTCTAAACATAAAAACGTGAACATAAACTACGAAGACAATATCAGCAGAGAGAAGACTGACAGATGTCATGGCCTGCTTTTAGGTGATCCCTGAAAGCGATACTCCCTCTATGGACATTGAAACGTGGACATGAACTACAAAGCCAATGTCCATGAATGTTCTCAGAGGGTAATATATAATGTGCACAATTTCTGGTTTTGTTCCATGCTATGTGAACGAAATGCCGGTAGCACTATGCAATGCTGTATAACAAGATATTTATGTATGTAAATTGATAGTAAATAAATTATTCAATCGCGAACGATACTGTAATATTCATAGATGAAATTAATATTTTTCTATATTCCTTGTTGTTCATTTTTTATAGTTCATGTTACGCATATTATTATACATTTTCTGTCACTTTATGCGCATCATGTGTGAATCGGAAAGTACCTATAGATGTCAATTATTTGAATCGACCATGCATATCGAATGTAATACTTATCCAAATAATTGCTACCTATGTATCGATTAATTTATTGCAATTGCAATCACCCAGGTAGCAAGCACACATCATTTTGATGTTTCAAATTGGTCATTCACTGATTATTCTTGACGTCACGAATTGACGTTTTTAAGACGTAAAAGTGACGATCTAATGTCACAGATTCCTGACATCATGACATGTACCGCATTTTGACGTCTTTCTCTTAGCATAATAATATATTTAATAATGTTGTCGAATAAAGCACTCTCTAAAAGCGAATCAGTGTATTATCACAGTAAATGTCAATTATCACAGTGTATTATCACAGTAAAGCAAAATGTCAATTATCACAGTGTATTATCACAGTAAAGCAAAACAGTAAATAATCACTAATTACAGTAATTATTATATAAGTACAGCGCTGTAAATCAGTAATATTTTATAGAAAGAATCAGTTAATAATTTTGACTATTTCAGTAATATCTCAGTAATATTCCTTTCGTTATTGCCAGTAATATTAAACTTTTCAATTCATCTCTCTATTTCATAAATATAATATAATAAATATAAAAATATAATATATAATAAATATAAATATAAATAAATAAATATATAAATATAAATATATATAAATATATATATATATATATATATATATATATAAATATATAAAAAGTCTGATCGCGAAATAAGTCATGTCATATAAAAAATTTTAAAAGATTTTTTTTATGGGATCGATGTACTAACTAATGACATTCATAATAAAATAATCGTCACTTCATGACTGAAAAATGACGTCAAAATAATGTTATAGCAAGACGTCAATATAAAGTCATGTAACAATAATCAGTCATTTTGATAACATATGACCAAAAATGACTAGTTTGGAACGTCAAAATGACGTGTGCTTGCTACCTGGGTAGTAATCCCTCACATGAAAAAAATTGGTACACAAAATAAAACTCATCCTATATGCAGTCTCCTGCATTATCACACTATTTAGTAACATTAATAACAGATTTCTAAAGTTATTTAGAGACGATTTTTCTTCATTGAAAATGTCGAAGGTTTGTAACTAAACCTAAAATTAAAATTTTATTAAAGTGAACTTCACCTGGAATTATAATAATTGAAGAATGTAGCTTTGTATTATGCTTGTAGCTTGTAATATTTTAACTTTACAAAGTTTGCAAAAAGTATATTAAGTAGAGAAGATCGTCATATTTTAATGAAATGACGGGGCTGGTGGCAGATTCTTTGCTTATTTATTTGGATATTTAACATATTCTCAAAAATTACTTTTTTAAAAAGTATAAAAAAGTTAATCATGTGTAAGTATTAAATTGTAAAAAATGTTATGTTATTGTAAAAAACTGTTTTGTGCACAAAACATAGTATTATTTAAACTACAAAAATGTTACATTAAACAAAGTTAATGTGCAAAATAGTTATTTCTTAACTGTCTACAAAAATTAGTGATATCCTAAAAAAATTACGTTTTCAAAAAAAGGTAAAAAAAAGAAGTCGAGTCATCTCAGTAGTAAAACATTATTGTATAGAACTATTTTACAAAAAATTATTTTAATAAAAAATTGCTGTATTAAAAAAAATTGTGTAAAATGGTTGTCATAACTATCTACAAAAATTAATGATATATTTAAATAGAAAATTACGTCGAGAATAAAAGAGTGCGATTTTATTTTATGTTTATCAACAGTGTGTGTGTCTGTCTGTCTGTCTGTGTGTGTGTGTGTGTGTGTGTGTGTGTGTGTGTGTGTGTGTCTGTCTGTCTGTCTGTCTGTCTGTCTGTCTGTCTGTGTGTGTGTGTGTGTGTGTGTGTGTGTGTGTGTGTGTGTGTGTGTGTGTGTGTGTTAGATGTGATTGACTGCTGATAAATAATTAGATGAAGAAAAATTATGTTTATATTTTCGTCGAAAGTTATTACATCTTTGTCGTAAAAGTCAGAATCTCGATTTCTTCAACGATGAACAGTTGATTCATGTAGCTCGCAATTTAAAAAATTTTAATTATTAAAAAACTCGACACTGCTGAATAATATACAATTTTTATTAAAATAATTTTTTCTTCATCTAATTATTTATCAGCAGTCAATCACATCTAACACACACACACACACACACACACGCACACGCACACGCACACGCACGCACGCGCACACACACACACACACACACACACACACACACTGTTGATAAACATAAAATAAAATCGTACTCTTTTATTCTCAACGTAATTTTCTATTTAAATATATCATTAATTTTTGTAGATAGTTATGACAACTATTTTACACAATTTTTTTTAATACTATAAAATACAGTTAAACCTAGTTAAGTGGGATCTAGGTGAGAGGAAAATCTCTATTACTGAGACTATTTCTGAGGTCCCAACATTTTTGCATCAAAAAACCTCTGTAAATAGAAATGCCTGATCTCTTTAACTGAGACTGATATTTAGCAATTCATAACAATAATTATCTCTATAACTGAGATGACCCCATAGAAAAACCTCTGTAAGATTATTATCGTTTTTACATTGCAACGTTGTGTATGGCGTTATCGAAAATAACAGATATTTTTTAAATAAAATTTTTTTACAATGTATTACATTGTACATTTTTTCACATGTGTAATGACATAGTGCTTATTTGCATAATAAAGTTTATTTGAATACTTAATTTATGTACGTATTTTTATTTGATAATTAACTCTATAAGTGAGACATGTTTTAAACCTGGATAATTGAAAAATTGGGTAAGTGAGATACCTCTTTAAGTGGAATCAATGAGCTGTCCCTTGCGATCTCACTTAACCAGGTTTGATTGTATAAAGAATTCATATGTTCCATTCTAATATAGCTAACATTATTTATATACTTTTATTATAATTTTCATACCAACATAACTTTTATGCTTAACACTTTACATAATACAATACAATGTACTAAATTATAAAATTTAATATAATTACAAAATAGTATTACTGTTAATAAATAGGTTGTATGCATACTGACTTTTAGTTTCTAAAAATCTCTTTCATTTCCAATCACAATGCATTTCTATCCAATATATTCTCTTCTTTGAGTTCTTGAATTATTATGGTTTATTGTATTCCTTTGTGTTAACATTAAAAATTATCATCACTTGTCATATTTGTCCCTTTCTAAAAAAATTTTAATGATCATCTAATAAAACCCTAACAATCCTTTTTTTTATATTATTTTATTTTTCATTATTTTATTTTTGCTGATTACCTAATAGCCCTAACAATCCTTTTTTACATTATTTTATTTTTGATGATCATTTAATAGCCCTAACAATCCTTTCTTTTTACATTATTTTATTTTTTTATTTATTTTTAGTTTACATTATTTATTTAATTTATTTCACTTTTCGTTTTTTAATTTTAAATAATTTTTTCTTTGATAAATTTGACTGATTTTAATACAAGCATCGTCAAAATAATGAGATACCGAGGCATTTATTATTACTTTAGATGGCACACTTTATACTTGACTCCGATATAAAACTTTTTGTTATTTTTTATCACATCATCATTTGCGCTGAAGATGGCCCAAAAATAGGGTCGAAACGTTCGCTAACTTTTCTTTATAATTTGTTCCATACTTATTTGATTGTATAATAAATAATTGTGTTATAAGATCGATACTTAACTCGTATTGCCATTAAAACTGATTTGTTTAATTTTATATTTCGAGTCATTTTCTAATAAAATATAAAATTCATGTGTGTGTATAACTTTTATCATATTACAAATTATTTTATTAATTAATCATTTGGCTTTACATTAAGTTAAAGTAAAATTTAAATACAATATTTACAAACAAATTCTACGATGGATGAGTTATAAGAAATTAGAATAAAATAAGTGCGCATCATAAAAATAAAGTAACATCAAAAATTGATAAAATTGATAAAATTATTAATGCAGGCTCTTTATTTCATAAATTCGACAAAATCTTTACAAAACATTTTCTTTTCTTGATTCTTTTTTTTTTAGTTAATACTTCAATAACTTTTCGCAATAAATACAAAGCATTTCGAAAGAATTTATTAATAATTATTTAATTTAATCTATTCTAGCTCATCCATTTTAAGGTAACGGATTTACTACAATCTACAATCTACAATCTATATCTACATCTACATCTACAATGTCTACGAATCCGTTATCTTAAAGTTAAATAAAAGTTTTTCTCACTCACCGACACTGATACGCAACAGCGGAGTTGTTGTTATCGAAGCTAGTTGTCTGTAACATACAAATATAAAATTCATTTATAATAATGTTCACAAAATCAATATTTCAAAAAATTTTTATCGTTCGAAATTTTATATCCGATGTGTAAAATAATAAGCAGAGATAAACACGTGTGCAAAAATTTTATAAATTTTTGAGACGGTTTTTTAAATAGAAAGTTTTATATGACTTTTATAAAAATCTTTTTCTTTATTCTCTTTAATTCGTTTAAATAATAAGACCGAATTATTATCCGTACAATTTATACTAATTAATATACAAATAATAAATATTCACCATCAGGTTGCTCCGCCGATGCAAGATGCCTCTCCCAGGCCTCCTCCTCCTCTCATGTTGTTGGTGCGCGATACTTTAAACGCACTTCCGCACTCGCGGGCGATATTTTTATTCGCTATTTTCGTTATTTTACGCGCAATACTGAACGGCACTATTGCGATGTGATTAAAAATTTTATATCTGATCGCGCGATGTATATACTTAATATGTATATACTTTTAACGGCACTCCCTAATATGTATATACCTAACGCGTTGACGAAGCGCTTGCTGTCCGCGGCACGTTGACGGCACCGACGACGCGAAAGGGTACTTAGCTTCCTATTCAGACACCTTAAGATTTATCATAAATTGAAAAATTTAAAATAAACCTCAAGGCACCATCCAAGTACTAAGCCCTCCCACCGCGACAAGGTGTACCCCATGGGAGGGTTATATTATATTATATATAATTTTATATATAATATAATATATAATTAATTTTGTAATATACTATATAAATTTTATAACTTATAAAAATATTAATGACTTACATCTTATTGATCCATCCATTTCCAAGACCTTCTTTTTTTCTTTTGTTTCACTTTATCCTTGTGGCACTCCAATCCTCGTTGCAATCATTTGAATTCCTCGTTGCACTTACACTCATTCACGAAAAGTTTTTCGTTATACTTGCAATTGTGTTCAGAGAAAAAATTTGATAATATATGATACGTTTCGCATCACTACTTCATTGCTCAAGAGCCATTGACCGAATGATCGTAAGTCAGAAACATTATTGCGGTACTGTTTATATCGCCGGTTGTTGCCAAGGTTGACTATGAAGAAAGAATTTGATAATATGTGAAACGTCTCTCATGTCACGACTCAAAATCATTGTGCGAATGATAATAAAGCCACGTCACATATTAACAATAGCGCGATACTGTTTATCAAGGTCGAACACGGTGTTATTGATAAGTCTCTCGTTACTGAAATATTTTCTGTAATATAAAATATTTGTCCGCGGAATATTAAATTATAGAAGTATTTTTATTTATTGATTAAGATTAATTGATTATTTATTAAACCATTCATCTTGAAGTCTTTCGTTATGCTAATTATTTGCATCTATAATTCGATTGTTTTACTTCGTTCTCTCACAATTGTATTATATCCATCCCAATTATATTTAGATTGTCAAGTAGAATAATAAAATAACGGATGGAATATATTTGATGACTCTAAGTATTAAAATAATAATTATTGTCCGTAAAGATTGCAAACATCGATGTGATTATTCAATATGTTGGATTCCTATCACATTAAATTGATTCTCGATTAAATTGTATATTGTTTAATTAACTAGGATTGAGAAAATTTAAAGCATTGGTCGAAATATATTTATTCTAATATTGTTGAAGAAATATTATAATAAGCATCGATGATTAAAAGATCATAATATATTTAATTCTCTTGTCCCCTTTCATGTATCCCCTGTTTCAATTTTTATTCGCAGTAATCAACGATTACGATTCGATAAATATTTATCGTTCCGATACAGTCATTTCATGTCGTTTATCAAAAATTAATTAATTTTTAATTATTAATATTTATAGCGAATTATGTTTCGTACTAATGGTAATAGTGTTTAGTACAAAAATTATAACAATATACGAAGCGGTAACGTATAGCGCGCTACTGTTTACATTTTATATTGCCAAAGTCGAACACCGTGTTATCGATAATTCGTTGCCGAAATATTTTATACATTACAAAATATGCATTAATGCGAAATATTAAATAACAGAAGTATTTTATTTATAGATTTATTAATCGATTATTTATTAAACAATTAATTAACATACGAATCATCTTGCATCACTATTTTACTGCTCGAGTGTCACCGAATAAATGATAGCAAAACCATACATACAAACAATAGCATCCTAATGTTTACGTCAAAATCGATAATATAACTAAAATATTAGTGCGTTATATGTTGCGAAAATCGAACGCGGTATTATTATTAATTTGTCGCAAAAATATTTTAAATATTTTTGCTAAATAGTACGCAAAATTGTATCGCAACGATAGATTTTAAAAAATTGTTTAATAAATTATATGGCATATATATATTTGACGCATGCGCAAAAGTGCTAAAACAGACTAACTGTGCGAGAGAGAATCGTATCGTCTGCACCGTAATGATTTCGCTCATTCCTCCTACTGAACGTGCAATATAGGAGTACTATATATATAATATTTTTTATATAATAAATTATATAATAAATTATAGCTCAAACGATTGCTCCTTAATTGCTCCGAATTTACAATTGCTCCTCGTTTAAAATTAATAGTTTTTAATATTTGTTAATAATTAATAGTTTTAATATTTGCAAAAAACGTAAAATTGACCATTTTTAACTGTATTTCTATAAATCTTCTTAATTAGCAGTAAACTGATCTTTGATATTTATCAACCATTTTTTTAATTATTTAAAAATTTAATTATTAATTATTTATATTTAATTTATATTTAATTATTAATTATTTATATTTATATTTAATTATTAATACATGTATAGAATTTGTCAAATTAATCACTGATTCTTCTAAAGTTTTTTTAATTAAGACTCGAAAAATATAAATGTTGCAAAATATTTTAAGTTTCTTCCTTTATATAAAATATAAAGAACAAAATATAAAGAATTTATATGTTCCATTTTAATATAGCTATACAACATTATTTTTATATATTTTTATTATAATTTTCATACCAACATAATATTTTTATGCATAATATTTCTATGCTAAATACATTTTACAATTATATGACAAAATATAATACAAATTAAATATAAAATATAAGTCGATATTTAATACAAAATAATTTATTACATGGAATAATTTATTATAAGAAAATGTTCAAAATATACGTACAATATAAAATTTACTAAAAATTTTTTCATAGTCCAGACGAGATTGCGAAGATTAATTACACGACATTTATTATTAATAATAGATATGTAATAATAGCATTTAATAAGTTAATAAGTTAATAAGTTAATAAGTTCTATATAACGTAAATAATCGTGATCAAAAGAGACATTAATAAAATTATTGATCGTTTCTTCGATTGTAAAAGAAAGTATTTGCATTACTGGAGCATTTTGTATAGATTATCAAAGGAAATATTCAAAATAAAAAGATAGAATAAACTTCGAAATCAACAATTAAATTACTAAATAAATCGCGATTTAAAATTCGCGAGAAAACGCGACGAATAAATAAATCTACAATAATCGGAATATTTGATTGCGAGATATGCACAAATTTTATAATATGATAATCGAAACCATCAATAGACACGCGTGCGATATAATTATTATCACACAAATGATGATAGACGAAGATATTTTGGCAAACATTTGTAATCCGTTTTTGTTTATAAATACATAACATAAAATTCAATGTCCGATTTATTTGCAATTATTATATGTTAAATGGATTTTGGGACTGGATAGAAGAACCCCGAATTATATAATAGAAGAAGAAGCCAAAATAAAATGGAGGAATAAAATGGAATAAAAGAGAGGGCAATAAGGAGAGCTGTCAGGTATGAGGAGAAGTCGAGAAGAAGAAGTCAGAGAAGAAAATAATCCATGTATAAAGGATCTAGAGAAAGGCAGGACAAGGAAAGAGGAAAGGGGAGAGGAAGAGAGGAGAGTTGATAGAGAGGACAGGAATGGAGAGGGAACAGTTGAGAAGAGAAATGGAGGCGAAGGACCAGGAGGCGGCGGAGAATTTCGAAAAAAGAATAGAAAAAAGGGAGAGGGAGGAGAGGCGAATAAAGATAAACGAGTCAAGGTACAATAGAAAATATAAAGAGATGTTTAACAGAAGAGTTATCAAGGTATTTACTAGGAAAAAAGAAAAAAAAAGATAAAATGATGATAGCCAGGTACAGATGCGGGAGGTGAAGAGCAGCCAACATTGGAGGGAGGAATTAAGAGGATAGGAGATGTAGATTATGCCAAAGGGAAGAGGAGAACCTAGATCATATACTAAAAGAATGTGAAGCGACAAAAAGTGAGATACAGTTAGAGGAATTTTTAGAGAGGAAGGAAAAGGTTCAGAAGTAATGAGATGGATAGAAAAGGTTAGAAGGGAGGATAGGAGTGGAGAGGGAAATTGAAGGACAGTCAGAGAATTGAATGAGAGTGGGAGTTAGTTAGTTAGTTAGGGTGATCTGTAATATATATGTAGATAAAAAATCAGGTTACATGTTTGCAATTTTTATGGATATGTTTGTAAATTTAT
Organism: Camponotus floridanus; assembly: GCF_003227725.1. Classification (NCBI taxonomy): domain Eukaryota; kingdom Metazoa; phylum Arthropoda; class Insecta; order Hymenoptera; family Formicidae; genus Camponotus; species Camponotus floridanus. The sequence continues at coordinate 54,385 of NW_020229455.1, read as the reverse complement.
GTAATGGTTGACGGAAGTCATCCTAAGCCACAAGGCATTAAATAAATAAATAAATAAATAAATATATAGTTGTTATTACATATATAAATATTAAAGAATTGTAATATGTTTTATAAATTTTTAATTTTAGATGTTATTTAAATATTAATATGCATTATTATATCTATATTATACATATAATAAAAATTTGATTCAAGATAACATAATTAATAAATATTAACATATAAAGTTACAAATATAGAACAAATTAAATACAATTTAAAATATAAATCAGAATTCAATTTAACTTAGATAATACATTTTTAGTACATTAATAATATAATGTTAAATATATTGCAGATACTTTCTCATTTAATATAATTAAAATTATTCATATAATATAACATAATTGAATTATAATTATTTATATATTATAATTATGAACATAATTTACACTTAGTTTAATTATATATTTAATTATAATATAAAATAATTTAATTATAATTATTTATATATTAAACAACAAGATAAGAAAACTAGCGTCTCCGAGCCACAGCGGATGGTAATGCCTGAAAATTCTTTAATTGTATGCGAAAATTTAAACGAGAAAGGCATATGCATATATTTTATTTGGTGCATTTACCAAGATATATAGATTCTCATTTTTGAGAATTCTATAAAACCCTCTTTAGAGACCCCCCTGAAGAGACGTAGGCGAGAAAAATATCGGGGCGAAGTCGCTGAATCGGGAATTTATTTATTTATATATTATTATGAATACAATTTACACTTTCCTTTACTTCATGTTAATAAGGAAATAAAAACATCAGTGAATTGCGAGTAAATTAAACTTTGTAAATGCGTACATTTAATTATATATTATACGTACATTTAATTATATATTATTAAAGCACATAAGCATAAATAATAAGTCGATAACTATAAACATTATAAAAAGCTATTTGTAAGAAAGATATATAGATGTGTTTGCGTCATAATTGTTACTTTCATTAAACGGAAATTATTGATATTCTACAAAATTCTGAAAATAATTCTGTTGACATTTGATTTCGAAAATGCGCCTTCGTATCTTGTTTTGAATATTTGAAATATGTTGGGATATATAGATATATATTGGTAAATTTGTCATATGTCTGTAGCTTTCTGCTAATTTGCTTATCTAAAACAGATTATGTCGATATTAAGTATTAGTGAGAATAGCCAATAATCAATTATCAACAAATATTATATTAAATATGATCTCGTGTATGTATATATATAAATATAATCATATTAATATATATATATATATATATATATATATATATATATAATACATACAGAATAATCTTAAATATATAATAAGGATAAATAATAATTATACATTATAAAAATTACAACTTTTTTTCTCAGAGTCAAAATTTTAGTTATCCCGAAAAAAAACTGGTTTATAAGTTTGTAAACATTTTTAATCAATTAATGTCGATTTTTATATAGATTTCATATCTTCATCAAAAATTTAGCAATCAAACAAAATGACATGAATTTAAAAAAAATGAGTAAAGTTCTAAATGTAAAATATAAATATAAATTTTTCGAACTCTTAAGAGAGAGCCAAATGTGAATAATAGTGCCTCAGTTTCAGAAATAATTAATTTTTTTTTAATAAATTGTTTTTTAATAAATTGTATATGTAGAGTATATTTCTTTCCGCGACTAAATAACTGAGTAAATCTCAATTCAAGATTTTATATTAAAATAAATTATCCTAATCTCTATAGAAAAGCATAGACGAAAAAATATCGTGAGAAAATTACTGAAACAAAAATTATTCTTTTATTGTATTATGTGTTCTGTCATATTACGTGCATAGTATTGCACTATATTTTACTTAACAATTCTTTTG
>NW_020229455.1:42500-47500 GCF_003227725.1 Camponotus floridanus | reverse complement strand
GATTTAATTTAAATAATAATTATAGTAGTATGGTGCATTACTTACTTGTCCTTTACATATATACGGATACTCTGCCAAAATATCTCTGTAGTAACCATTCTTTGAAATTTACGCAATATACTGGATACTATAATTATATAATTTAGACCAGAATATGAATAAGATAGTAGTTATAGTAAATAATAATTAATAATTATGGTAAAAGTGCATAAAACGTTACACATCACCGATTTTATGATCATTTGAATATGTTATAGAGGAAGTTATCCTGAATAATTCCGCGCAAAAAAGTAAACGAAAGGCGACATTGGTTTAAAAGATATAATAAGTTAAAGTTTGACAATTTTAATACTTTCTTAAGCAAACTGATATTAAACACATTAATTTGCAATTGACAATTACATATTTTTTTTTAAAACAACTATGTTTTTTTCTTTAGATCAATTGATTCGTCTCATTATTTAATACATAAAAGTATTATGGTAAGATAATCGAAAAATAAATATTTTACTAGATATTTATAGCTTATGTAAAATTAAAATATCTTAAAAAGTACTCAATGAAAAAATACTTTATTATAGCGTTTTGAAAAGCTCTCGAGGTAATCTACAAGAATATGTAATAAAAATAGAGATTTTCATGTAAAAAAGTATTTATTAATGACCTTGACTTGATTTTGACAAGGTCAAATTCATATTATCATCATGTGTACCCCTTCAAGCTGCGTAACTTTCGTTCGAAAAAATTCTTTTCAATAAAATCATTAGTTCGCGAGATAATCGACTGTATCACTTAAAAAGAAACATCCTATATATGTAATATATTTTATATATATATATAAATTTTATATACTACAGCTTCATTACGTATATATATATGTGTGCATGTGTATAATGAAGAGATTATACAGGGTGTCAAGAACATTTTTGCAGTCCCGAAGTGTGCAGGTAGATCGGCTTAAATTAAGAAGGAAGGTACTATACTTTTGCGACATTCGCAATAATGAACGAAAAATTAATTAAAGAAGATCGGACAATGCGCGTGGCTAGAAATGCATGGCGGTAAAGGTGATCTCACTTAATATAATAGCGGTCGCGGCGAAACAGTGATTGAGGAGGGGAAGAGCGATGAGTGTGTAGGCCCGCGGCGAAGGCTCTTCCCCTCCCCAATCACTGCTGTTTCTGACACCTTATATATAAAATTAAAATTTGTATCAGTTATTCTATTTCTTTTTATCATACCTTTAATAAAACTGTAATGTTCAAAAGAAATATTGAATGGTGTATTATAAAGTGATGTATTATATTCAGTATCGAAATGAAGAGATTCCTGTTGAATTTGTACCACAAACAAGTTCATCATCTGGGTCCTTGGGAGAGCCTATAGAAAATAGTTTAAATATATTACTTAATTAATATTAGATTTAACACACAATAGCAAAATGCATTAGAGCTTACTTTCTACGTGTATGTAAAAAAATCTCTTATACTCTTATACTCTTAAAATATAGAATAAATAATTTAAAAATATAAAATATTAATAACAAAAATGATTACTCAACATATAACTTTAAAATTAATATTTTTAAAATTATTAAAATATATTATGTAGCAAAATTATCTTATTATACACAGTTTCTACATGTATACATATATTATGTGGAATCTGAATGATAATTTTTCTTTTTTTATATATAATAATTTAAAGTCGGACAAATGTAACATAGTGACTTTGATACACACACACAAAATAAAAGAAACATAAAAATGTAAAAATATTTAAATTGTATTATCTATGTATTATTGCATTTACTGAAAATTAGCATTTTTAAAAACTCACTTTTCTTTGTAAATATGGAATCTATTGCTATATACATTCTATTTTAAAAAAATTGCACCGCTATTGGTAAATATTAACTTTACACACCACCCAAATGACTTAACCTTAATTTATATTGTCAAATCATGCACTGATAGTACATCCAAAAAGTTTAGACGTCGCTCGTTGATTATTTAAAAAATTCTTCAATATGTTTTCCTTTATAATTTCATATAAAAGGTCAATTAATTGCACAATGTATCTAAAAATTCTTATCTTGAATTTGTTATACATAACGTCTTCTATATATAACTTTTAATAAACAACGAGCAACAGACCAAAAATTTTTGGATTATTTAGTGGCAGTTGACCTACAAATAATATGTCAAAGTCGAGTCATTTTGTGGTGGTCTTGCAGGAATTAGAAAAGACAAATATAAAGAAATAAGTTAAAATACATATGGTTCTTCAACGCAAACCTTCTCACTTGCAAATAATATCACTACATAAGTATATACTATACGTATTAATTATATAATTGGTTCATCGACGCTATTAAACTATTATAACTAATTATGTCTTTGCTAGTGAGTGTAAATTTGCCAAAGAAATGCTATAAAATAACCCTATTGGGACATATAATCCAAAGACATGACGACAATAGCTCATCATGTTAACCGAAAGAGGATTAATACGTGACCAAGATAAGTGGTATTCTNAAATTATAGCTCAAACGATTGCTCCTTAAATTGCTCCGAATTTAACAATTGCTCCTCGTTTAAATAATAGTTTTTTAATATTTGTTAAATTAATAGTTTTAAAATATTTGCAAAAAACGTAAAATTGACCATTGTTTAACCTGTATTTCTATAAATCTTCTTAATTAGCAGTAAAAACTGATCTTTGATATTAATCAACCATTTTTTTAATTATTTAAAATTTAATATTATTATTTATATTAATTTATATTAATTATTAATTATTTATATTTATATTTAATTATATACATGTATAGAATTTGTCAAATTAATCACTGATTCTTCTAAAGTTTTTTTAATTAAGACTCGAAAATATAAATGTTGCAAAATATTTTAAGTTTCTTCCTTTATATAAAATATAAAGAACAAAATATAAAGAATTTATATGTTCCATTAATATAGCTATACAACATTATTTTTATATATTTTTATTATAATTTTCATACCAACATAATATTTTTATGCATAATATTTCTATGCTAAATACATTTTACAATTATATGACAAAATATATACAAATTAAATATAAAATATAAGTCGATATTTAATACAAAATAATTTATTACATGGAATAATTTATTATAAGAAAATGTTCAAAATATACGTACAATATAAAATTTACTAAAAATTTTTTCATAGTCCAAGACGAGATTGCGAAGATTAATTACACGACATTTATTATTAATAATAGATATGTAATAATAGCATTTAATAAGTTAATAGTTAATAAGTTAATAAGTTCTATATAACGTAAATAATCGTGATCAAAAGAGACATTAATAAAATTATGATCGTTTCTTCGATTGTAAAAGAAAGTATTTGCATTACTGGAGCATTTTGTATAGATTATCAAAGGAAATATTCAAAATAAAAAGATAGAATAAACTTCGAAATCAACAATTAAATTACTAAATAAATCGCGATTTAAAATTCGCGAGAAAACGCGACGAATAAATAAATCTACAATAATCGGAATATTTGATTGCGAGATATGCACAAATTTTATAATATGATAATCGAAACCATCAATAGACACGCGTGCGATATAATTATTATCACACAAATGATGATAGACGAAGATATTTTGGCAAACATTTGTAATCCGTTTTTGTTTATAAATACATAACATAAATTCAATGTCCGATTTATTTGCAATTATTATATGTTAAATGGATTTTGGGACTGGATAGAAGAACCCCGAATTATATAATAGAAGAAGAAGCCAAAATAAAATGGAGGAATAAAATGGAATAAAAGAGAGGGCAATAAGGAGAGCTGTCAGGTATGAGGAGAAGTCGAGAAGAAGAAGTCAGAGAAGAAAATAATCCATGTATAAAGGATCTAGAGAAAGGCAGGACAAGGAAAGAGGAAAGGGGAGAGGAAGAGAGGAGAGTTGATAGAGAGGACAGGAATGGAGAGGGAACAGTTGAGAAGAGAAATGGAGGCGAAGGACCAGGAGGCGGCGGAGAATTTCGAAAAAAGAATAGAAAAAAGGGAGAGGGAGGAGAGGCGAATAAAGATAAACGAGTCAAGGTACAATAGAAAATATAAAGAGATGTTTAACAGAAGAGTTATCAAGGTATTTACTAGGAAAAAGAAAAAAAAAGATAAAATGATGATAGCCAGGTACAGATGCGGGAGGTGAAGAGCAGCCAACATTGGAGGGAGGAATTAAGAGGATAGGAGATGTAGATTATGCCAAAGGGAAGAGGAGAACCTAGATCATATACTAAAAGAATGTGAAGCGACAAAAAGTGAGATACAGTTAGAGGAATTTTTAGAGAGGAAGGAAAAGGTTCAGAAGTAATGAGATGGATAGAAAGGTTAGAAGGGAGGATAGGAGTGGAGAGGGAAATTGAAGGACAGTCAGAGAATTGAATGAGAGTGGGAGTTAGTTAGTTAGTTAGGGTGATCTGTAATATATATGTAGATAAAAATCAGGTTACATGTTTGCAATTTTTATGGATATGTTGTAAATTTATGTAATGGTTTGACGGAAGTCATCCTAAGCCACAAGGCATTAAATAAATAAATAAATAAATAAATATATAGTTGTTATTACATATATAAATATTAAAGAATTGTAATATGTTTTTATAAATTTTTAATTTAGATGTATTTAAATTTAATATGCATTATTATATCTATATTATACTATAATAAAAAATTTGATTCAAGATAACATAATTAATAAATATTAACATATAAAGTTACAAATATAGAACAAATTAAATACAATTTAAAATATAAATCAGAATTCAATTTAATTAGATAATACATTTTAGTACATTAATAATATAATGTTAAATATATTGCAGATACTTTCTCATTTAATATAATTAAAATTATTCATATAATATAACATAATTGAATTATAATTATTTATATATTATAATTATGAACATAATTTACACTTAGTTTAAT